>NC_066584.1:15034215-15129215 GCF_024323335.1 Lathyrus oleraceus | reverse complement strand
AACGCGAAGAAACACATGATCTCCCTCTTGGAACTCAAGTGACTTCCTCCTCTTGTCGTGATAACTCTTCTGACGACTCTGAGCAATCCTCATCTTCTCCCGAATCATCTTAATCTTTTCCGTAGTTTGTTGAACAATCTCCGGTCCAACCACAGCACTCTCACCGGACTCATACCAACATAAAGGTGTCCGACATCTCCTACCATACAAAGCTTCAAACGGTGCCATACCAATGCTCGAATGAAAACTATTGTTGTAGGTAAACTCAATCAAAGGTAAATAACAATCCCAATCACCTCCCTTTTCCAAAACACAAGCTCTCAAAAGATCCTCCAGTGACTGAATCGTCCTCTCAGTCTGACCATCAGTCTGCGGATGATATGCAAAACTCAATCTCAGCTTAGTTCCCAAAGCCCTCTGCAAACCTTCCCAGAACTTCGATGTAAATCTAGGATCTCTGTCCGAAACAATACTCGACGGAATACCATGCAAACTCACAATTTTCTCAATATACAACTCAGCTAATCTCTCTAACGGATAATCCATTCTGATCGGAATGAAATGAGCTGATTCTGTCAATCTGTCAACAATCACCCAAATAGCTTCAAAATTCTTAATCGTCCTCGGTAAACCAGAAACAAAATCCATACTGATACTATCCCACTTCCACTCTGGAATAGCCAACGGTTGCATTAGCCCAGACGGCTTCTGATGCTCAATCTTTGACTTCTGACAAGTCAAACAGGAATAAACAAAACTCGCAATTTCTCTTTTCATTCCCGGCCACCAAAATAACTTTTTCAAATCATGATACATCTTCATAGCCCCAGGATGAATACTCAGGCCACTACGATGTCTTTCCTCCAGAATACTCTTCTTAAGTTCGGTAACATCCGGAATACACACCCGATTACCAAATTTCAAAACACCATTCTCATCAACTCTGAATTCACCACCTTGACCTTGATTCACTAGAGTCAACTTATCAACCAAAAGCACATCGGATTTCTGACCCTCTCTAATCTCATCCAGAATACCACTCGTTAACTTCAACATTCCCAATTTAACACTATTGTGAGTACTCTCACACACCAAACTCAAGTCTCTAAACTGCTCAATTAAATCCAATTCCTTAACCATTAACATAGACATATGCAATGATTTCCGACTCAATGCATCAGCCACTACGTTTGCTTTACCCGGATGGTAATTCAAACCAAAGTCATAATCTTCAGAAACTCTAACCATCTCCTCTGTATCATATTCAACTCTTTCTGATCAAACAAATACTTTAAACTCTTATGGTCACTGAAAACCTCAAATCTCGACCCGTACAAGTAATGCCTCCATAACTTCAAAACAAACACCACAGCTGCCAACTCTAAATCGTGTGTCGGATAGTTCCCCTCATGAACCTTCAATTGTCTCGAAGCATAAGCTACAACCTGCTTATTCTGCATCAACACACCACCCAAACCCAACAATGAAGCATCACAGTAAACCTCAAATGATTCTGACGGACTTGGTAATATCAGAACAGGAGCAGTAGTTAACCTTCTCTTTAACTATTGGAAACCTTCTTCACATTTTGAGTCCCAAACAAACGCTTGCCCCTTTCTAGTCAACATCGTCAACGGTAACGCCAACTTAGAAAATCCCTCAATGAACTTCCTATAATAACCTGCAAGTCCAAGAAAACTCCTTATCTCAGAAACTGACTTCGGAGCTTCCCACTTAGATACCGCTTCTATCTTAGAAGGATCAACGGCAACACCACCTCTTGAAATCACATGACCAAGAAAACTAACCTCTTCTAACCAAAATTCACACTTGGACAGTTTAGCAAATAACTTCTTTTCTCGTAGAACTCCTAAAACCACTCTCAAATGTTCAGCATGCTCTTCTTCAGATTTCGAATACACCAAAATGTCGTCAATAAACACCATAACAAACTTGTCTAGATACGGATGGAAAATCCTATTCATATACTCCATAAATGCTCCAGGCGCATTAGTCACACCAAAAGGCATTACAGAATACTCATAATATCCATACCTTGTTCTGAAAGCAGTCTTCTGAATATCCTCAGTTTTCACACGTATCTAATGATACCCCGATCTCAAATCTATCTTGCTGAACACACTCGCACCAACCAACTGATCCATCAAATCATCAATCCTCGGCAAAGGATACCGATTCTTGATCGTCACTTTATTCAGTTGCATGTAGTCCACACACAACCTCATAGTACCTTCTTTCTTCTTAACCAATAACACTGGTGCACCCCACGGTGACACACTCGGACGAATAAATTTCTTATCCAACAGATCTTCCAGCTGACTCTTCAATTCAGTTAACTCAACAGCAGACATACGGTACGGAGCCATCGATACCGGCCTAGTACCAGGTACCAAATCAATCAAGAACTCAACTTCACGCTCTGGCGGTAATTCATTCACTTCTTCAGGAAACACATCAGGAAAATCACACACCACGGCTAGATCGCAATTCACCAGTTGATCTTTAGCCTCCAAAGTCGCTAACAGCATAAACAACTCTGCCCCATCTACTACTGCCTCATTCACCTGCCTTGCTGATAGAAACAAACTCTTTCCTTCCTCAATCTCAGGAAAGATCACAGTCTTATCAAAACAATTGATATAAACTCGGTTAAACACCAACCAGTTCATACCCAGGATAACATCAATCTGCACTAGTGGAAGACACACTAGGTCCATCCCAAAGTCTCTACCAAAAATACTCAAAGGACAATTTAAACAAACTGAAGTAGTAGTCACTGAACCCTTCGCAGGAGTATCAATCACCATACTTCCATGCATCTCAGATATCTCTAATTTAAGTTTCACAGCACAATCCAAAGATATAAAGGAATGAGTCGCACCTGTGTCAATAATAGCTACAAGAGGAAAGCCATTAATATAACACGTACCTCGGATCAAACGATCATCTGCAGAAGTCTCAGAACCCGATAAAGCAAAGACCTTGCCTCCCGACTGATTCTCTTTCTTCGGCTTAGGACACTGTGGGCTGATATGACCCACCTCTCCACAGTTGAAACAAGTCACAGTCTTCGACCGGCACTCTGCAGCCAAGTGACCACCTTTTCCACACTTGAAACACTTCCTCTCAGCACTGGTACACTCATGGATACGATGTCCAGCCTGACCACATCTGTAACACTTAGCAGGGGCACTGGAGTCTCCCCCACTAGGCCTCTTCATCCCACTCTGCCTCTGAAAACCTTTGCCAGCTGCATACGGTTTCCCACGATCGTTCTGATTCTTGCCTTTCCTATCAACCCTCTGCTGATAGCTCTCCGCTCTGGCCTTGGTATCCTGTTCAAAAATCCTGCAACAGTCAACCAAATCAGAAAACACTCTAATCCGCTGATACCCAATAGCCTGCTTGATCTCGGGACGTAACCCGTTCTCAAACTTCACACATTTTGAAAATTCCCCAGTAGCCTCATCATAGGGAGTGTAATACTTCGACAGCTCTGTGAACTTAGCAGCATACTTAGTAACAGACCGATTACCCTGCTTCAATTCTAAGAACTCTATCTCTTTCTTTCCTCTAACATCCTCTGGAAAATACTTCCGCAGGAATCTTTCTCGGAACACCGCCCAAGTGATCTCAGCACTCCCGGCAGCTTCCAACTCAGTGCGGACAGCAACCCACCAATCATCTGCTTCCTCTGACAGCATATGCGTACCGAACCTGACCTTCTGGTTATCGACACACTCAGTCACTCGGAAGATCCTCTCGATCTCCTTCAACCACTTCTGAGCACCATCTGGATCGTATGCTCCCTTGGACATTGGAGGATTGTTCTTCTGGAACTCACTCAGTTGACGAGCAGCTCCCATTCCCACAACATTCAGATTTCCTCCAAGCACTCCAGCTAGCATACCCAGAGCCTCAGCAATCGCAGCATCGTCTCTACCTCTTCCAGCCATTCTATTCTGAAAACCCAACAAGCTAAAACAATAAGTACTGATAGGGTTACACAACACCTATCACGTACAGGGAAACAGAATAATTACGACTCGACTCGACCGACCAGGCTCTGATACCACTAATGTAACACCCTTCTAAAATACCCCAAATATTTAATTAAAACAACACACACACATATATATATATATATATATATCTCAGAGTAGATATGCAATTAAGGGTGTCACACAATCACTTCACACCATTCACCAAAATAATTGTCATGCTCTTTATTTAATCAAAATAAACATTTGCATAATTCGCAGCGGATAGAAATCAAATCAATCATGCAAAACATGTAACACATTACATGTAAACTGGTTCAACAACCACAATAAAACAAGGTAAAACATCCCATCCCGATGTTACATCTACCAGAGCATGACCCGCTAAGGAACTACACTAGACTCCAAGCACTAGCTTCTACTCAATCACTGCTCGTTACCTGAAAAATAGTTGTAAGGGTGAGTTCCTCAATCGATATAATAAGCATTATAAAATATCATGTAATGTTAAGTAAATTAACACATTTCATCACCCTATTCATATCACACATTCAGCAATGGCAATATAAACTCATAATCATACTCATACTCATACTCAACACAACCACAAAACATACGTATAATATTGGAATACATCCATTCATATTATACGCCCTACATACATTATGCAATGAGACTCCATGCATGCGGTACCGACTATTCGTGAACATATAGTTCAACCTCACCGATCAAACCCAGATACGGCTACCAAGCTCACTAGTCCCACTCATTTGAGACCTAGTGACTCACTCACTAATTCCTCACCATGGGAATTAGCTACCACCCCAAGGGCTATGCTATGCACGCTAAATCACCTAGCATGCAAACATCAACAACAGTCCACAATGACTAACTCACTAATTCCTCACCATGGGAATTAGCTACCACCATAAAGGTCACACTATGCATGCTAAATCACCTAGCATACAACCATCAACATCGCTCCACAATGGACATATGCTCACACTCTAAGCCATAAAACAGTCCATCCACAATTACATACATAATATATACATTCACAACATTATGCATATTTTCACACATCATCAGCATATTTATCACATAATCATATCATGTCATGCCAAATAAGTCAATCACAGTATTAGCACACTCTACTAATACCTATACTACTCAAAACAACGGGAAATGATCCCTACTATATCATACACCGATATAGGCCAACCATCAAATATATACACAACATATAAATATTAATTTTTCCACTTTTCAACAGTGTTAACCGGTTAACGCCCTGGGTTAACCGGTTAACGCAACACAGAACACGCTTTCTGGAAAAACTCAACAATGTTAACCGGTTAACGCCCTGGGTTAACCGGTTAACGCAAGACAGACAGCAATTTCTCATAAATCACAACAGTGTTAACCGGTTAACACGCAAGACAGAAAGCTGTCCCTGCGCTAACAGCGAAACGGACGCAGAATTCTCCGCATTTTCCACCGTTGGAGGACTTCCGGACCTCCGATTCCGATTCCGTAAAAAGCTATACGTTCGGAAAATCACAACTAACCCAAATACAGATTCAATTACAGTTTTCACATCATCTATTCATCACAATTTTTCAACATTCATAATCCAATTAGGGTCAAATCAATGGCTTATCACTACCCATTACATGTTAACCCATAATACCCATTAAACGACGATAAACCCCCCTTACCTGAGTTAATCCGGCAATCCTTTAGCTTCAAGGTCTTCTCTTCTCCAACTTTTGCTCTCTTGCTCTTCCTCTTTGCCCTTTCTCCACTTTTCAGCCGCTTCTCTGTTTTCACGTGAAAAAAAACCCTTTTCACCAATTGGAACTCTTTATATATATTCCAACTTTATTTTCCAATTTTTATTATTCCAATAATAATAATCCAATAATATTCCAATTATTTAATTAAATTAATAAATATATTATTAACTTAAATTAAATAATTATCTTATTTTTATCGGGGTGTTACAGAAACCGCCAAAATAGAACTTCTTAAGCCGCCACAATTTTCCTATTTTTTTTTTTGTAGTGACAACTTTGCTTTTCACCCTTTGAAGGATGAAAAACCAGTTCTTATTTATATCTGTCAACAACTTTTTGAATCATAGCAATAATCTTTGTTTCTCTATTTATGTTTAGTGGCATGGTCGGTGGTATCAAGTGATTCATGTAATTTATTAAGAGTATTATGATGAAGTTCAAACCTAACCAATGGTTTACGCATGCTAAAAATGAATCATTTCAAAACTTGATTCAGAGGGACGTACAATCATAAAAGAGACTCAATAATTAAAATTAAATCAAAGGTGAAAGCGATAAGACAACCAACAAAATAATTGTATTAAAGTGTTCCCCCTTAATGTATTACGAACATGCAACTACAATAAATTTTTCTAAATTTTGTTGCTTTGATTTTAACTCCAAATTAATTAAAGAGTTATTCTTTGCCTGGAATTGAAATTTTGTTGCAAAGAAGTAATAAAACATTACAAGAAAGTTGAGTTCTTGTGACATTCAAAATATCTCACTAAAAGTTAGTAATCTATAGGTAGATATAGGTAGATGTCTATTAGATTTTGAGTGGCACCCACATTTGATGTCAATTATAAGGGGTGTGGTGTGACACCAAATTGAATGTCACAATAACTTTTAGCTACAGTTAAGTTTTTACCTAAAATTACAACACATGTCATTATAATTTTACTTTTAAATTTAATTGAGGAATATTAGTAATATTAAAATCAAATTGCTTATTATAAATATTTTAAAATACATTAAGAACTAAGACAAAGTTAAATAACTAAAATTAAACAATTGTCCCATTTTCTTTTAAATTCAAATATTTCAACATATAGAGAGTTTAATTCATCTTACAAAAAAAATCACCTATATTTGTATTTTAATATTCTTATATCTTCACTTTCATATATCTATAATTCTGAATGGTCTTGTATCTTCACTGAATCTAAATTGTACCTGAAATAATAAATAAATATTTATTAAAATATGTACATTGAAATAACTCCATTTACATGAAATTTTAAACAGAAAAATCATCATTAGAATATTTTCTAATTAAAATTAAATCTAACAATGATTTTATAGTCCAAGTTAAATTTATGAATTTGTGTCAGAAATTAAACAACTTATGTAATCAAATCAAACTTTATTTTAAGAGCAAATTCTCTAATATGATTTTTGGTTTATTTACAATTTAGTTTTTACTTAACATTATTTTATATATCTGAATCTACATTGTATCTGAAATAATAAATAAACTAGATGAAGATCTGTGCGGGTGCAAATAGTTTATTTATATTTTATTAAATTTTAAATATGATAAGAATTTAGTTTGACATAATATAATTATTAAATTTTTTTTTACAATAATTTATTATGAATTATAATTGAAACAATGATATGAATTAATCACATAAAAAATATATTATTTATTTGAAAGAAAAATATATGTTTGTAAATATATATATATATATATATATATATATATATAAATATATATATATATATATATATATATATATATATATATATATATATTGTTTACCATGTTACCTTTTTAGCAAAAAACTAAGTGGACGCCCCGGATCACTTGTCTTTATTTCTATGAGTTTTAGAAATTGGAAGAAAGTTAGGAATGGAAAACATTGTTCCTTTCTTAAACACATAGAGAAGGATCCTTGCTCACCACACAACAATGCAATGAAAGCTTGTCAAGACTTGTTGAATCAAGATGGTCATATTATAAATGTTATTCAAGTGCAAAGTTCAAGTCAAAGAATGAATAATCGGTTACGACTCAAGACTTCAATTGACACTGTTTGTTGGTTAACACTACAAGCTTTTGCTTTTAGGGGTCACGACGAAAGTAGCAAATCAAGAAATCAAGGTAACTTTCTTGAGTTATTGAAACTTTTAGCATCCTACAATGATGAAGTTGCAAAAGTTGTGTTGGAAAATTCTCCACAAAATTGCAAGTATACTTCACATCAAATTCAAAAAGAGCTCTTGCAAATTCTTTCTAGTAGGGTGAAAAAGAGTATTCGTGAGGAAATTGGTGATTCCAAATTTTATATCGTTGTTGATGAAGCTCGTGATGAGTCAAAAAAGGAACAAATGGCTCTTGTATTAAGATTTGTTGATAAAGTTAGTTTAATACAAGAGAGATTTTTTGATGTGACACATGTTAAAGACACCACATCTTTAACTCTTAAGGAAGCAATATGTGATATACTTTCTCGACATAACCTTGATGTTTCTAACATTCGTGGCTAAGGGTATGATGGTGCTAGAAATATGAGAGGAGAATGGAATGGTTTACAAGCCCTCTTTATGAAGGATTATCCTTATGCATACTATGTTCATTGTTTTGCTCATCGATTGCAACTTGCATTAGTTACATCATCAAGAGAAGTCAAACCTATTCGTAAATTTTTTGAGAAGCTGATCTTTGTTGTGAATATTGTTTGTTCTTCTACAAAGCGTCATGATGAGTTACAAGCTGCCCAATTAGAAGAAATTTCTTATTTGTTAGAGATTGATGAGATTGTAACTGGTAAAGATGCAAATCAAGTTGGTACATTGAAACGAGCTGGAGATACTCGTTGGGGATCACATTACGATTCAATTTCTAGCTTGAGAAACATGTATGAAGCAACTTGTTTAGTTTTAATTTTTTTTGCAAAAGATAGAGGAAGTTATGCTACACGTGGGGATGCAGATAATTGTTATAATTACTTGAAGGCATTTGATTTTATATTTATTTTGCACTTGATGAAAGAAATCATGGGAATAACAGATATGCTTTGTCAAGCCTTAAAAAAAATCAAGATGTAGTTAATGTTATGAACTTGGTTCGTTCAACAAAACATCTTATTCAAGGTTTGAGAGAAAATGGTTGAGATATATTGTTTACTAAAGTGGTATCCTTTTGTGAAAAACATGTTATTGAGATTCCTGATCTTAATGATGTTCATTCAACAACAAGATTTGGACGCTCCCGTCTTGAAGAGAATCAAGTCACAATTCAGCATTACTTTAAAGTTGAAATCTTTTTCACTACCATTGACAAACAGTTACAAGAGTTGAATAGCCGATTCAGTGAGCAAGCAATGGATTTGTTAACTCTCTCTTGTTCTTTATCTCCTAAGGATGGATATAAAGCTTTTAGCATTGATACTATATGTTCTTTAGTTGAAAAATATTATCCTATGAATTTTAGTGATCAAGAGAAGAATAATTTGCAATTTCAACTCCAACATTTTCTATTTGTTGCTCGTCAAGCATCAAACTTGAATAATTTATCAACTATTCAAGAAATATGTTCATGTTTGGTTGCATCTGGACAGACTGAAACTTACTTCTTGATTGATAGACTACTTCGTCTTATCATGACTCTTCCCGTTTCTACGGCCACAACTGAGAGGTCTTTTTCAGCAATGAAAATTATTAAGACTAAGTTGATAAACAAGATGGATGATGGGTTTCTTGGAGATAGCATGACAGTATATATTGAAAGGGAGATTAATGCAAGCATTAGTTCAGAGTCAATTATTGACGATTTCAAGTCACTCGGAACGCGTAAAACATTACTTTAAGGTAGTTTTAAGTCATGTAATTTAAATTTTTAGTAATTAACTTTGTATTTATTTTAACTTTAATGTTTTATTTAAAATATTATTTAAACATTTTATTTATAATCTTTATTTTACGTTAGCGGCCATCCCAATTTTTTTTATCTGGCTTCGCCAATATATATATATATATATATATATATATATATATATATATAAAGTGAATAAGAAATATGTTAGAATCATATAAATACAAGATAAAACATTAAAACTAAATTGAAAATGTAAAATAAGTGCATAAAATATTATAATTTTTAATACCCTCTAAGAATGTTTCTTCATCATTTTGTGGATTGAAGATAATGTAAATTCTAAGATTCAAACATCATATAAATAATCATCTTGATATACATTAAAATTTAAAATGAACCTCTCGATATTCTAATATGTTTTGGTAGTTATATAATAAATGACTATGTCATTTATTTTCAACATATATGCAAATTATTTAATTCAATTAATTTTTTATTTATTTTCATTTATTTTCAATATAGTTAAATTCTGAATTTAGTTATAAAGATAATTCTTATGGTCACGCCAAAGCTCATTAAATACAGAAAACAAACAAATCCTAATGGACTTTTAATCCAAAAAATAATTAAATAATAATTTTTAATATATATGCAAATTATTTAATTCAATTGAGTTATTTATAATGATAATTAAATATAATTTATTAATACATTAGGGAAAATTTGTACGTAAAAATTTATATTGTAGCTGAAAAATGATTGTCTAATTTTTTATTTTAAATTTAGTTTTGTAACATGTAATTGTAGATATAATTAAAAATTATATTTTAGAAATAATTGAAAGTATTTTTATGTCTATTTGAAAATTATAATTAAACTTAAAATTATTCTATGACCATTTTATTTTAAGCATTGTATGACCATTTTATTTTATAAGATTAGAAAGAATTTGAAGCATTTGTATTTCTATTTGAAAATTATAATTAAACTTAAAAACATTGTATGACCATTTTATTTTATAAGATTTTTTGTACTATAATTTTAAAATGGTTAAATATAAATTATTATTTTTTCATTAAAAAAGGTTATTTACAATTTAGTAGTGGAAAAAATACAAAGTAGACAGACAGTGTCATCTACATATGCTCATATACCATAATTAGTCAAAGGTCAATCTTGTCATAGTATTACTAAAAGTATATATAATTTTATGTTGTTTGTAGAATTGTTTGCTTGAATTTGCTACTTATTTATAGTTTTAGGGAAGAAAATTTGACATTAAATTAGGTATTAAATATATACTTGTTTCTTTTATCATCCCAATTATATTATTGATTTTTTTTCTAATCATTGCGATATATTATGTGCAAATTGGTAAATACTTTTGCCTTTTCCAATAATATCTGAATAAATGATTGGTTGCATAATATTTTTAGAAGAATAGTGAAGATTTTGGCGGTTGTATATACCATATTATATCAAGTATATTACGACGGTTTGAACCATAGTCACGATCTTGGTTTCTATGGTTGTGTTTAATGGCGTGGTCGGTGGTATCAGTTGACTCATGTAATTGATTAAAAATATCATTATGAAGTTCAAATCTAACCAATGGTTTATGCATGCTAAAAACGAATCATTTCAAAACTTGATTCAGAGAGACATGCAATCATGAAAGAGACTCAATAATCGAATGTAAATCAAAGATGAAAGCGATAAGACAATCAACAAAATAATTGTATTAGGGTGTTCCTCCTTAATGTTTTAGGGACATGCAACTAGAATAAGTTCTTCTAAATTTTGTTGTTTTGGTTTTGACTCCAAATTAATTGAAGAGTTATGCTTTGGTTGAAATTGAAATTTTATTACAAAAAATAATAAGACACTACAAGACAAATTGACTTCTCTTAACATTCAAAATATGTCACTATAAATTAGTAATCTATAGGTAGATGTCTAAAAGACTTTGAGTGACACCCACCTTTGGTTTGGATCATCTGTTAAATTTGATTTGAATCAAACAGGACGGACTAATTGGAAAAAAAATATGGAAAAATTGCATGATTTGAATCATGTGTAAAGTGTGATTCGAATCAATTGAGACAGAGATGATCCCAGAGTTTGATGATTTGAATCATGTGTAAAATATGATTCAAGTCAAATTATTTTGAGGTTTTCTGGTTTCCAACTGTCCAAAATGATTCGAATCAGGGTTTTTATTTGATCCGAATCAAACACTCAAAATTCCAATTTTTCAAAATTAGTGATGAAAATATTGAACACGCTGATGATGAATATATAGTCGAGATACCGTGAGATTTGTTGATCACTAACTTTGGTGATCCCCTTTCTATTATTTTTTATTATAAAAAGAATGGTATATATGAAATTTTAAAATTAGGGGTCTAGTAAAGACTAAAGTTGCAAACTCTACCTAAATATTTGATATATCAAAAAAACGCTTTAAGTATGGTTATAAACTTTTTAAAGCAAAGCAAAATAGTAACTAAGGCTTGAGCTATAAACCCAACCGATTCATATTAAATATAATTTTCATTTTATAAACAGAAAATATATATTGTCTTTAAATTATATATTTGCCCGATACTGTATTTAATAAAAGAATATCGTGAGGCACTTTAATAAAGTATTGGAGTGTTTAAAACAGTTGTGTAAAATAATGCAGTAAATGAGTAAATATTATGCACATGCTATGCTCAAGGAGAATCAAAGTTTGGATAGTAATTAATGGCATCTTCCTGCATGGACGGCATTTGCACAAAAAGTTTGTAAGTTTAGACAAAAACCGAAACCACACAAAAACTTTGCAAAGAATGAGGAGATAATGCAATTGTTTTGCATGGATGGCACGTGCATAAAGTTTGTTACCACTTGGAGGAATGAATATGATCAATAAGACAAGTTTTGCATGCAATTATAGTGTATGTATTTACCTATAAATAATGAGAAAGTTGTAACAGTTTCATACACACTCCACTAAAGTCTTCACAGTTACCACTTGTTTGTAACTAGCTAAATGGAGTTTTCACATATCACGGTTTTGGCTCTCTTTTGTGTAAGTTATATATTTTCTACTCTATTGTATATATGATGATGTATATTTGTTTATAAGAAGGAATGAGGAAAAAACTCTTTAATCATTTTGAATTCAACACTAATATATAAAATGTGAATTATTGTTTTTACAGTTGGCTTTTGTGAGTACCGGTGCCATACCATCCGGAGAAGATTATTGGAAATATGTGTGGCCAAACACTCCTCTCCCTGAGGCTTTTTCAGATCTTTTGCTTCTTTGTTAGTAACATGAATTATATAACGAAATGTTGTCTCATAATAAGACTATTTATCATGGTTTTTGAAGTAATTATAATATGTTGTTTTATGTGGCAGATGGAAAAACTAATAGCCTACCCATTAGAGTCGAAGAATTAAACCAATACTCGACACTTTTTTTTCCACATGATCTTTATCCTGGAAAGAAAATAGTATTGGGTAACACTCAGTCTGTTGCAAAGATGATGCGGCCATTCACAGAACCAAGACAAGGTGTGACTGATTCCATATGGCTGGAGAATAAAGAAAGACAAAGTCTGGATGACTTTTGTAATAGTCGAACTGCTAAAGGAGAACACAAACATTGTGTATCATCTTTAGAATCTATGATTGATCATGTCATTTCACATTTTAGAACATCAAAGATTAAGGCTATTTCAAGTACCTTCGACAAAAATGAAGACCAATATGTTGTGGAGGAAGTAAAAAAAGTTGGTGACAATGCAGTGATGTGTCATAGATTGAATTTTGAAAAAGTTGTATTCAATTGCCATCAAGTGCGTGAAACAACCGCTTACGTGGTCTCGTTGGCAGCACCTGATGGAAGCAAAGCAAAGGCTTTAACCGTTTGTCATCATGATACAAGAGGTATGAACCCTGAGTTGCTTTACGAAGCTCTCAAAGTTAGCCCTGGAACTATTTCTGTTTGCCATTTCATTGGCAATAAGGCTGCTGCTTGGGTGCCTAATTATTCTGTTGACCGTCCTTGTGTTATCTAGATGCTAACTTCATGTTCAAACTGGATTTATGTTCAAATAATAAATGTATGTAAGGACAAGTATGATTTTATGTATCCTAAATAAAACAAAGTTAGAAATATGGTTGCAACTTTGTATGTTTCGATAAAATCATTCATGTATGTTTCAATTGCATAATGAAAAATAATTGTATGTTTTATATTCTAGATTATTTATTAGTCTGTTTGTTGGAGTACAAGGTGATAAAGATGAAAAAAACAAATAAGAGAAAGAGTAATAATAAATTTCCACTACTTTTAAAAGTTATAAAATGGTTGCACACAGACTGCAAAAAGAATAATAGTACTCACACCGCTCATTTGCTTAAATACAAGTGGGACTTAAAGAAAATACTAAAATATTACTAGTATCTAACAAACTTTGTCAACAAGTTTCTGAAAATGAATTAATTCTAGTATCATCATTTAATTCATATTTAGCTTAACAAAACCTAACAATATCAATTTCATCCCTCAAGCGGAGAAATGGATTTGTCTTAATCGACTTTGTTAGAACATCTATCAACTACTTCTGGATACAATAGAGTGTATAAAGGTTTGAAGTTTCTGGTTAAATACCAACCTGAAACCTAGGGAATAGGGTGGTGGGGATTATGGTTGTTAGGTTAGAGGGGTGGCCAAAGGGAGCACAGAGGCAGAGAAAGAAGAGATGGTTAAGAGAGAGTAAGAGTGTAGAAAGAGAAAAAATAGTGAAAATGAGGGGGGAGCGTGGAAATGGATTAAATACCCCCCCCCCCCCCCCCCCAATATGGTGCTAAGTGAGAGACACATGAGTCTCTCCCAACCAATGAGACTGTTGACTCTGACCAGTCATTATGCATGCGCGTCCATCATGTGCTCCCATTAACTTGTAATCTGAATCCCTCATCTTGATTGCCTTGACTTAATATGACAATCGCATGACCCTTATGTCATATGCATAGATTCCGTTGAATTGATCCAATGTCCCTGGATGAGAGTCAACCGTTGACTCTCTTCATTGACCCTCTACCCAGCACCAGGCTTCAAAAGTAAATGTGTCTAGACCCCATTGCTTTTCACAACCCCCCCCCCCCCCCCCCCCTTTACCTAGCCCATTGCTATTTGAATACAAATTACACCCCCTACTCTATTAATTTAATTTAATTAATTTAACTTGTTTTCTTAATGAATAATTTTATCAATTAATTTTTATAATTAGAATTTAATCAATAATTTATTAAAATAATTAATTTTAATAATCAAGGATTTACTTTATTTTATTTTTAATTACAAAAAAAATATAAAGTATGTTTTAACGATTAGGGTTTATTAGAATAATTCCGCGATTAATTTTAGGGTTAGTATTTAGTCATTATTAAGATTAATTACGATTTAATCAAGATCATATCAATTTGTCTTCGTCTATTAATCATGTTTATTATTCTCAAATAAAATCAATTATGTATATATATGTCATTTAATTTAATTTCTAATTAAATTAATTATAATATTTTTGCAAACTAAAAGTTAAACAAAATCAATACCACAAATTCAAATTTTAAGTCCTCTGCCCTTTTGATTGAGGCATTTTCAAAATCAAACATTTCTCCGCCCCTGATGCGTTGAGAACTTGCAATAATCTAAAAACAATCAAACAAACAAACATTTTCTAGAAGAACTACGGTATTCTTATCCTTAATCTAACATGTAGGTACGTAGGCATAGAGTCGTAGCACTCTAGCGAGTACAATAACCAAAAAATCTTTTTTGTGTCTAACTTCATTAATCAATTGTTTTCTTTAAACAATAGTATTTTCTTTGTAAATAAATACCTTAAGAAAATAATAAATAATATGAGCAAACATTCCCTTAGAAACACAAACTAACCCTAGGATTATATGAGGATCCCATTGAGTACAATAGAAGTGAGGGGTTCCTAACACATTCCCCTTACTTAACTGACTCCCGAACCTTATTGTCTCACCCATAACTTGAGGTTTTATCATTATTTTCCTGTTTCTTAGGAACAAATAATGGATGATGACGACTCTATAATTTTTCAGCCTCGACAGCCTCAAACAAGCTTTTTTTCCATAACTACTATAGTTGAAAAAAGGTCTTTTTTGAAGACTAAATGTGAAGATATAACCTACTTGTGTCATTATAGGTATGGTGTCTTGAGCCTCTAGGGAATAAAAATGCTAGACAAGAAGCATGCAGTGAAAGGATTTTCTAGAATTGAAGATTCAAAACAAGTATATGTAGACTACATGGTAGGAAAGCAACATAGAGAAATAATTACAAAGAAGAGTGACCGAAGATCAACAAGAAGATTGGAGCTTGTACACTCTACCATATGTGGCCCTATAAATCCCTTAGCAAACAAAAATGAGAGGTATATGTCGGACATGTTTATACTTATTAAGTGAAAAGTGAAAACAAGGTTTAGATGAAAACTCAAGAGTTTTGACATTTTATCTAGTCTTGATGACATTCATTCAGTCATCTATCAATTGAGAAGTCAAAAGACTTGATTTCTCAATCTCAGTGCATCATTCATTATGTTGTGTCATGTTTTAGAGGTTTAGAGGGTGACAGTCAAGAGTATTTTCGCCATCTAAATCTTTGTAGAATTTTAATTGTAATTGAGAATCATAAGTAAATGGTCCAAGAGTGATCCATTTGCACCTGATTATCTTTTCAGAATTTCTCAACCAGTAAACCAATGCATTTACAAGACATTTGCATTTTCTACTTATCACAGCATGTATTTCATTCCGTATAACGTTTAGAATACCAAATAGAGTAATTTTTCGGATCTACAAATATATCAGTTGAATCGATTTTCAAATGTAGGCAGAAGTAAAGGGCGAAAAATTTAAAAATCAAGCTTGCAGACGTCAGTATTCTTAATTTACGGTTTGCACAGTCTAACCTGGCGTGCTCATTTTATTTTTTTGAGTACTTTTTCAACCGCATTTTAATCAGTCTAGGCCTTTTTAATCGGTCATTTTTTACTTAAAAATTTGATCAAAACCTGTATGTTTTCAAGAAGTTTATTTTAAGTTGATTGTTTTGATGCGTTCATTAAAAAAATTCGAGCATTTTTGCATCTGATTTTCGTTCATTAAAAGGAATGAAGGATGTTGGATATGAGAAATTGACTCTTGTTCGGGAGACAACATTCCATCTATTCTAAAATGTTTTTTCTTTTTCTTGAACAAATCTTCTAGTAGTTATAGCTACTAGTTAGTGTCATTCTTTTGGTTGTGTTCTCTACCGTGTAAGAGATGTCATCTTCGTGTTTATCTATTTATGATATCTAGTAGGATATTATTTGTGAATACAGTTTATGTTTCTATCCAAACAATGAGCTATTACAATTGAAAATATTAATATTAGGCAAGAAAGTATCATCTTCATGATTTGATTGACATTATTCTCATATATTTGACCTACATCCACAATCTTCATTAAGTACAGTCAAGAAATATTTATAGATGGATACACATTAGGGTAAACAAAATTGATAAATCTTAAAGTGTAGCTATTCCACATGTTATAGTAGAGGTAACTTACATATTTTTCCCTTTTTCCTACTAAATTGGATATGTACTTAACAGTTTCAATGTACATTGATTTGTAGTGAAAGATACATTTGGTGTTATTATTTATGATGTGCATGTTCAAAGTTAAATGTGTTTTTTTTGTAATAAATGATTCATTTTATTCATGATCTCAAAATTTATATTTACATTAACTTAATTTATAAGTGAGTTCCTTATTCTTGTTTGAATGATAAGAATCATATCTAGAGTAACTTAATGTACATAATTATTTTGATCAGGAGTATTACATCTAAAGTAATTTAATGTGTAGAGTTTTTTGGACACTTGGTACCTTGCTAATGCTTATTTGATCTATGAGTTGAGTTAATTGTTATATCCACCAGTTTATTTATTGTTTGACATTGTAATGTTTTTTATAAGATATTTTAATACATTGTTCTTTCCATTCAGTGATGCAGGTCATATCACTTCTCACCATCCAAGTTCTTAAGTTTAATGCAACTCTGATTTTATTGAAATACACAGCTAAGCCATAATATAGATTTTCAAATTTCTTAATAAATAACAACACGAACTAGTTTTATCACCAACTTTAAATTTGGGTTTCTGGTTTTTCTCATTTGTCTAACATCAATACTTGGTGACAAACTATTTGACTTTAAGGTTCGTAATAATACATATATTCATTATGCATTTACATTATATTTGTTTCAAAAAAGAAACCAAGATAATATATCTAGCACATTTGTTGTAATTCTCCTTTAATCATCATCACTTTTGGAGGTTGTGCTGCTAGGTATTTTAGAAGTGAATATGCTCAGGATCTAGCTTTTAGCATACATTCTAAATGATTGGAATTGCCTTTGTTAAATGATTAAGAGAAGTTTAAATAATTAAGAGCAGTTTTGTTGCAGGAAGGCCATTTAGTTGCAAGAATATTATTTGTTGCAAGAATTATATTTCATGATAAACGATGATAGGAGACTGTTTGGGGGGCCAAACTTTTCATTTATGAAGACAGGAGGATGCTCGGGAGCATGAGGAGAAAACATTGGTTTCTCTGACCAAAATAAGAGCCTATATTGTGTTTTTATGCTCACAGTCCTACCATGTATTAAATGTTACTTATATTGCTTGTTTATTTAGATTATAATTTTGCTGCAAGATATGTTTAGTGTCTGCAAAAGTAAAAAGTAGATAGACATTGCCATCTACATATGCTAATATGCATAATTATGATAGGACATGTCCCATATACCATAATTAATCAAAGGTCAATCTTGTCATAGTATTACTAAAAGTATATTAATTCTATGTTGTTTGTAGTATTGTTTGCTTGGACCTGCTAATTATTTATAGTTTTAGAGAAGAAAATTTGACATTAAAATAGGAAATAAATATATATTTGTTTCTTCTGTCATCCTAATTATATTGTTGATTTTTTTTCTAATCATTGTGATATATTATGTACAAATTAGTAAATACTTTTGCATTCAATAATATCTGAGCAAATGATTGGCTGCATAACATTTTTAGAAAAAAAGTGAATATTCTGGTGGTTGTAAACACCATATTATACCAAGTATATTACGACGTTTTGTGTGGCGATTATTGTAAAACCGCCATTGTTTCCTCTGTGTGGCGGTTGAAACCGCCAAAATAGAACTTCTTAAGCCACCACAATTTTCCTTTTTTTTTGTAGTGACAACTTTGCTTTTCACCCTTTGAAGGATGAAATTCTAGTTCTTATTTATATCTGTCAACAAATTTTTGATTCATAGCAATAATCTTTGTTTCTCTATTTATGTTTAGTGGCATGGCCGGTGGTATCAAGTGATTCATGTAATTTATTAAGAGTATTATGATGAAGTCCAAACCTAACCAATGGTTTACGCATGCTAGAAATGAATCATTTCAAAACTTGATTCAGAGATACGTACAATCATAAAAGAGACTCAATAATCAAAAGTAAATCAAAGATGAAAGCAATAAGACAACCAATAAAATAATTGTATTAAAGCGTTCCCCCTTAATGTATTAGGAACATGCAACTACAATAAGTTTTTCTAAATTTTGTTGCTTTGATTTTAACTCCAAATTAATTAAAGAGTTATGCTTTGCCTGAAATTGAAATTTTGTTGCAAAGAAATAATAAGACATTACAAGAAAGTTGACTTCTTGTGACATTCAAAATATGTCACTAAAAGTTAATAATCTATAGGTAGATATCTAAAAGATTTTGAGTGGCACCCACATTTGGTGTCAACTATAAGGGGTGTGGTGTGACACCAAATTGAATGTCACGATAACTTTTAACTAGAGTTAAGTTTTTACCTAAAATTACAACACATGTCATTATATATCATGTGAGTATTACAAGTAATAGAAATTATACCTAGGATTTTTTTTTAGGTGTCACTAAAACTTCAATAAAGAAAATTTTTATCATATCAAAATATAATAAATTTATAATTTTACTTTTAAATTTAATTGAGGAATATTAGTAATATTAAAATGAAATTGCTTATTATAAATATTTTAAAATACATTAAGAACTAAGACAAAGTTAAATAACTAAAATTAAACAATTATCCCATTTTCTTTTAAATTCAAATATTTCAACATATAGAAAGTTTCATTCATCATTCTTAGAATCTTTAAACAAAAGAAACTAAATCTATTAATCTTACAAAAAAATCACCAATATTAGTATTTTAATATTCTTATATCTTCACTTTCGTATATCTATAATTCTGAATGGTCTTGTATCTTCACTGAATCTAAATTGTACCTGAAATAATAAATAAATATTTATTAAAATATATACTTTGAAATAAGTCCATTTACATGAAATTTTAAAGAGCAAAAACATCATTAGAATATTTTCTAACTAAAATTAAATCTAACAATGATTTTATAGTCCAAACTAAATATATGAATTTGTGTCAGAAATTAAACAACTTATGTAATCAAATCAAACTTTATTTGAAGAGTAAATTCTCTAATATGATTGTTGGTGTATTTACAATTTAGTTTTTACTAAACACTACTTTATATATCTGAACTTACATTGTACTTGAAATAATAAATAAACTAGATAAAGATCCGCGCGGGTGCAAATAATTTATTTATATTTTATTAAATTTTAAATATGATAAGAATTTATTTTGACATGATATAATTATTAAATTTATTTTACAATAATTTATTATAAATTATAATTGAAACAATGATATGAATTAATCACATAAAAAACATATATTTTATTTGAAAGAAATATGTTAGAATCATATAAATACAAGATAAAACATTAAAATTAAATTGAAAATGTAAAATAAGTGCATAAATTTTTTAAATTTTTAATACCCTCTAAGAATGTTTCTTCATCATTTTGTGGATCGAAGATAATGTAAATTCTAAGATTCAAACATCATATAAATAATCATCTCGATATACATTAAAATTTAAAATGAACCTACCGATATTCTAATATATTTTGGTAGTTATATAAGAAATTGAGTATTGTGTTTGTGTGCATTTGACTATGTCATTTATTTTCAACATATATGCAAATTATTGAATTCAATTAATTTTTTTATTTATTTTCAATATAGTTAAATTCTGAATTTAGTTTTTGTTGGACTACACATGGGGGTATCCGATTGTTGGTAGGTGGAGAGTGAAGAGAGAGGGCATTTGGGGTCTGCGCCGCTAGGCATTTGTTGGTTTTCTTCTTTCATTCACCAACATCTTTAGTATTTATAGTGTCAAACTAGGGTTATTAATTTGAGAAAAATACCAAAATGTCCTTCTTTTCAAAGTTTTAGAACAAAATGAGTTTTAAGAACTAATTAAAATTAAATTAAATCATTCTAACAAAAAAACTATATTAAACTGAAACAAAGACGTAGAAAATTCTAATTAATTGAATCAAACACTTTGACAAAGAGATAAAAATAAAATGTCTCAAAATGGATAAAGGTCGGACGCAAAAGTGCTCGAAAAATTAAAATGAATGCACCAAAATGATCATTGCGAAATAAACTTATTGGAAAAATACAGCATTTCTTTTAATTTTGAAATAAATTTTGATCGGTTAAACAGGCTCGAGCTGATCAAAAGGTGACCGAAAAATTAGTTGAAAAATAAATCGAGCATACCATGTTAAACTACGTGAAACATAGATTAATAAAACTGATGTCTGCAAGCTTGATTTTGAAACTTTTTCGCCCGCCATTTTGACACACATTCGATAATTGGTTTAACCGCTTCGTCTGTAAATCTGAAAATTCATTTCGACTGACATTCTAGGCATTATGCGGTATGGAATGCATGGTATGCTATGCAGAGATGCAATAACTATGATGAATGTATTGAATCAGCGATTCAGAGTCAAAATTGGGGTGTGACAGTTGCCCCTATTTAATTATCTTCAACACGAGAATATGAAGAAGTACACTCTTCATATAGTATCGATGACTCTTGTTTGTTCGATGTTGTAATTGAACACTAATCGAATCCACTTAAGTAATTGGGATGATAATAATCGATTATATATCAGAAACCAAACTAGTAGATTAACTTGTTCATCATATTTGTTTTATGTTTATCTATTTACGATTCAAGTTTCTGAAACCTTGAACCCCCTATTTCTTTTTCATATTTGTTTGTCTATTTTCAGGGTTGTAATATAGTGGTAAGTATCTCAACTCATTAAATGACTCTATAAGCTTCTGTCTCGAATTGCTCCGAACTTTTTCCAAAAAATTAGAAAAAAAATCCTCTATTTTCAAGAAATTGCAAATTCCTTTATTTTCCATTTTTTTCTTTCTATTTTGTCATTTTCAAAAAATCCAAAAAAATATTGTAGATACGTTATTTCACTTTATTTGTTTTTAGTCATATTTTAATAATTTTTAGATTTTATTTTATTCGTTTTTGTTAGACTTTATTAGATTTTAATCGTTTTATTAGATTTTCCGTCATATTTTTAAAAAGTAATAAAATGGTTGCGCACAGACTGCAAAAAGAATAATAGTACTCACACCGCTCATTTGCTTAAATACAAATGGGACTTAAAGAAAATACTAAAATATTACTAGTATCTAACAAACTTTGTCAACAAGTTTCTGAAAATGAATTAATTCTAGTATCATCATTTAATTCATATTTAGCTTAACAAAACCTAACAATATCAATTTCATCCCTCAAGCGGAGAAATTGATTTGTCTTAATCGACTTTGTTAGAACATCTATCAACTACTTCTGGATACAATAGAGTGTATAAAGGTTTGAAGTTTCTGGTTAAATACCAACCTGAAACCTAGGGAATAGGGTGGTGGGGATTGTGGTTGTTAGGTTAGAGGGGTGGCCAAAGGGAGCACAGAGGCAGAGAAAGAAGATATGGTTAAGAGAGAGTAAGAGTGTAGAAAGAGAAAAAATAGTGAAAATGAGGGGGGAGCGTGGAAATGGATTTAATACTCGAGACTACGTCTGGACATTCCACCCAGGCAGTCTGTTTCTTTCCAATTTGTTAAGAAAATGGTTCGAATGTTTACGAATGTTTTGCAGGGAAGACGAATATGCATGACTTGCAAGCTCTTGCAGCTTGAGCCTAATATTCGGGATTACGACTGGATATTTCATCCAGGTAATCTTTTTCTTCCAACTTCAATAAGAAGATGGTTTGTGATATTTACAGGTGTTTTGGAGAGAAGACGAATATTTATGGCTTACAAGCTCTTACAACTTGAGCCTAATCTTCGGGATTATGACTGGATATTCCATCAAGGATAATCTTTTTCTTCCAATTTTAATGAGAAAAAAGATTTGGAGATTTCAAAAAATAAATCGGTGGAGTTCTCAATCATTCAATTTTTATTGTTCACTCTCAAAATGAATTTGAAATCAAATGAATAAATAAGTGATCAAATAATTAAAAAAATTTATAAATATAAAAAGAATATGCACGTATATGAGATGCAGATTTTAATGAGAAAAAGGATTTGGCGATTTCAGAAAATAAATCGGTGGAATTCTCAATCATTCAATTTTTATTGTTCACTCTCAAAATGAATTTGAAATCAAATGAATAAATAAGTGATCAAATAATTAAAAACAAATTATAAATATAAAAAGAATATGCACGTATATGAGATGCACAAGCAATTAAAGGATGGGCAGTAGATGAAAGAGTTCTTTTCGCCCTCTCACATGCAGTCCTCAATCGCCTGAGTGCCCTAGGGTTACCGCTGATGTCCTTCTTGTTCTTTCTCTTGAACTCTTGAACAAAATAGTTCACCATTTTATTATCAAAATCCTCACCTCCAAGATGGGTGTCTCCGGCAGTGGCTTTCACCTCAAAGATACCCTCTTCAATAGTAAGCAAAGAGACATCAAAAGTACCACCACCAAGGTTAAAAATCAAGACATTCTTTTCACCAACACTTGTTGCTTTCTTGTCTAGCCCATATGCGATGGCAGCAGCAGTGGACTCATTGATGATTCACATGACATTAAGACCAGCAATAACACCAACATCCTTGGTAGCTTGACGCTGAGAATCAACAAAGTAAGCAGGGACAGTAACAACATCATTCTTAATTGCAGAGCCAAGGTAAGCTTCAACAATCTCATACATCTTCATCAGAACCATTGAAGACCATCAACAGTCTCAATGATAAACTCAGTGAAAAAAATATTCGTGAGCTCAGCACCATCACCATTCCGTCCACCGATAGTTTTCTTCACATTATCATCATGGTTACTACTAGTAAGAAGGTGACCGAAGATCAACTCAAGAACATAAATCTTCTCCTCCTGATGAATCTCAACCGGAACACCGTCGCCGTTGTTGTAAACAGAAACCGCGTTCGCTTCCGGATCTATCGTAACCTTCAACGAATCCATAGACGGATCTCTCTGTTATTATCGGCCGCATTAACGAGGATCTCGTCGAAGATCTTGAAGAGTCCAGGAACATACGAACAGCACGGTGAACCATTTCATCATTTTCGTAAACCCAAAGATCTGAGTGTGTTTTTTCAATTGAACCGACGTAGGTATCCAGACAGAGGATAATGTGTTCGAGCTGTGTTTTCTTTTGGTACATTTCTTCGATTGTTTTTCGAAGGAATGTTAGCGGCGTTGCTGGTTTAGAGAGGGCGTTTTTCGTGGTGGTTGGTGGTGGTTGTGTTTGGAGTGGTGAAGACGGATGATTTTGACGGTAGATGGTGGGCTTGCGGCGGCTTGAGGGTTTGCTCGCAGGATTTTTGGTGTCGTTGGGTGGAGGTGAGGATGAACAACGATAAAAACACGAACGGTGGAGAAGAATGAAGGGTGGAGATTGGAGGTTGAGGAAGCATTAGGTTTGTGGTTGCCGGCGTGGTGATTTTTCGGCGGATTGAGAGTGGAGGGAGCAGGTGGAGAGAGATGGAGGGTGAGGAGGATGGTGATTTTATGAGTGTGTGTTGTTGTATGAGTTCTGGCAGTGTGTCTTTTAATGTTTTTGTTGGACTACACGTGGGGGTATCCGGTTGTTGGTAGGTGGAGAGTGAAGAGAGAGGGCATTTGGGGTCTGCGTCGCTAGGCATCTATTGGTTTTCTTCTTTCATTCACCAGCATCTTTAGTATTTATAGTGTCAAACTAGGGTTATTAATTTGAGACAAATACCAAAATGTCCCTCTTTTCAAAGTTTTAGAACAAAATGAGTTTTAAGAACTAATTAAAATTAAATTAAATCATTCTAACAAAAAAACTATATTAAACTGAAACAAAGACGTAGAAACTTCTAATTAATTGAATCAAACATTTTGACAAAGAGATAAAAATAAAATGTCTCAAAATGGATAAAGGTCGGGCGCAAAAGTGCTCGAAAAATTAAAATGAATGCACCAAAATGATCATTGCGAAATAAACTTATTGGAAAAATACAACGTTTCTTTTAATTTTGAAATAAATTTTGATCGGTTAAACAGGCTCGAGCTGATCAAAAGGTGACCGAAAAATTAGTTGAAAAATAAATCGAGCATACCATGTTAAACTACGTGAAACATAGATTAATAAAACTGATGTCTGCAAGCTTGATTTTGAAACTTTTTCGCCCGCCTTTTTGACACACATTCGATAATTGGTTTAACCGCTTCGTCTGTAAATCTGAAAATTCATTTCGACTGACATTCTAGGCATTATGCGGTATGGAATGCATGGTATGTGACGCATCCGCGAAAATCAACCGGCGAGCGCTGAAATAAAAACAGCAAAGAGTCGCCACTAAATGTTATTTATCCCAAGGTAGGGAAAGGAAACGCTCAGAGAAACCTGGAAAGGACATGGTCTCGCGACCAAGAGAATGGGTTCGGGAGTCGGTTACGCAAGGGGAAGGTATTAGCACCCCTCACGTCCGTCGTACTCGACGGGATCCACGCTCTAGAAAGATAGGGTTGCTATAAACATACATCACACACACGCTACCGGATCACACAGGTGGGGTTAGAAGAAGGGGCTCGATAGGACATCGCATCCTACGCCTACGTATCTCGTCGGGAACGAGAATCAGAGCTACCGTAGTTCGGCTCACGCACGCCAAACAAATCAAACATATAAAACACACAAGGGTGGCAAACATGGAGCCCGACAGCCAATCACTGGACTTATGTCAGCATCCGAACCCAACAAACCCACACTGGAACCCGAATGCCACTCGATGGACTTACATCAGCTTCCGAGCACACAACAACACACACAAAGGGGTTGAAAACAAAGAAACGGCGCCCTGAGAGATCAGCTCAATCTCCTGCCTACATACCTCGTCTGGAACAAGGATCAGGGCGATGTAGTTCCCCTACGCAGGGATACAAGTTCTAGCCTAACCAGATAACAGAGGGAGACACAACTCTAGGGAGACTACGACTCGAGCCTAGATGTTGTCATGCAAAATCAACCCTAAGTTATGGTTTCTAGCTAAATGGCACGAGGGCCAACCTATCCTAAGCATGGCTCACACAGGAAGCAAGCCACGCACACCTGACTTGCACAGGAAGCAAAGTCAAGCACAGCCTATCTTGCACAAGGGCAAGGCTAAGCTAACCTAAGAGGCAAATCAAACAAGCATGATAACAGAAAGCACACTCTATACACATACAAGAGGCTCACACAAGGGTAGGGCACTGAGGCCAACTGTACAGGTGAATGGTGCTCTTAACCTTGCCATTGAGGGGCTAAGGTGAAGCAGATGAAAGGATGAAGTGAGGATGAGACCTCACAGCTCTTATCCCTGGCCAGGGAGAGCTAATAGACAAATGAGCATGGGTCCAGAAAGTGGGAACCCTTCTATACTCGAAGACTCTGACACTGTACACTTTGTACAAGATCTTGGGCTTGTATCCCAATGCATCAACACACAGCAGTGTGAGCAGAGGGATGACACAACAAGAATAGTGGGGGATAGATTGCATATCCCTACCTTCCACCAATTGCCTCATTGAGGTCTTTACCTGCTTGGGCTTGAAAAGTAAACAATCACAATCATTGCCTCTTAAGGAGGACTTCAGACAATTTGCCCGGCCAAATAACAAGCCGGGTCTCCAGACTACATGAAGATTAGGAGGCCTACCTCAATGCAAATTGCTTAAGCAAAGCAAAGCAAAGCAAGTTCTTAAGAGAACTGAGCAACTAAAAGGGGTACCTGAAAACAATCAAATAGAATCAGTACTCAAGCAGCTAAACAGTAACAACATAAGAGTCAATTAACAATGTACAATCAATCAATGGTGTGCATAGCACAAGGCTCACATGAACCAAACATCCTACAAAACAAACACATTAGTTTATAAGTCAAGTAAGACAATCCCAAATGTGGAACAATTTCCTTAATCCTTAACTTCTTAACCTGAAAAGGCACAACCAACTTCAAATGTAAGTAACATGACCACTAGGACTAGCCTAGGGTCAAAAAGATGGAAAAATGTTAAAACAGCAACCAATTCATGATCAAAGTCAAGCTATTTCAAATACAAAGGGATCCCAATTGGTCCCATATCCAAACTATGCACTCATTTTGTTTTATGCAACATGGAAGGCAAAAGATGCAATGTTAAGTCACATATAAGTAATCAGCAAGATCAAACTCAAATAAATGCCCAAAGGGCTCCAAAAATCCTACAAAAATTCTATCCTAAACAGAGGACATTCAACAAGCCTCATGTCAATTTTCAGGTCATTTGGACTAGTAGATCAATAGGAATTAATTAAACATGACGAAGCATGCAAAAACAACATCAAATGAAGCCCAAAAATATGCATCCACTTCAGTTAGATGGTAAACAATGATGGTTCATTAGAAATACATGGGACCAAAGCTAAATGCTAGCTTAACATGTTAGGAATTATGTCATCAATTTTCATGGTCATTGGATTAAGTATGTGCATTTGGCAACATGTACACTAAATGTTACACAAGTGAAGCTCTAAAATGTTAGGCAGCAAGGAAAAATATTAATCACATTGAAAATGGATTGTAAAAATCCACAAAAAATCATGTTGAATCTTAACATATTAATGATGCTTCATGCAAAAATTCAAGGCTATTGGCCTAAAGGAAGCATGGTAAACAATTAGGGGAATCCAGCATACCACTTGATGTCACATATATTCACACTCAAATTCAATAATTCATATATAATAAACCATAGGCCCAAAAATTATGAAACCTATGTCAAAAATTCCAGGGATGAGTTAAGAATCATTATCTAAAATTTCAATCAATTTGGATTAAGCATGGTGGTTTTAGAATTAAAATGGTACAACATATGGAAATAGCATACATTAATAACAACTCTAGGGCAATACAAATTTTTTACCAAGCAACATTTTTAATTTTGTATCTATAAAATAGTAGAGAAAAAATGATGATTAACAAAAAAAGTCTTGCATTTTTTGGATTATTTTTGAAGATTATATGATTTTTAGAAGTTTTAAAATATTTATTTAATATTTATTTGGAATTATTTAGGATTCATTTTAATTAAATAGGAGCTAATGGCAGAATTGTAAATAGCGTTTCCTGAATCAAAACGTTGCCGTGTCATTTATTGACGTGTCAGGCTCTGATAGGTTCTGGCGATGGAAAACACCAATTCACAATTGAAACGGAAGGAGCAAGATCTACAGAGCGATTTTCCAGAAAACTATGAATGTTCTTCATCTGCGTTCAAGTTCTTCAGCTGGGATTTTAGGTTTTGAACGAATCGTAATGGAAACGCATAAACTATATACCGGTCGAACCGGTTTTTCACCAGGAGTACGAATATGGATGCGATTTTGTCTATAGATTAACATACAGCACGAATCGATGGAAATAAATAACGGCATCGAAACTTCAATTGCGAATTACGCAACCAATTCTCAATGAAAATACAAACCACAAATTGCTACATAACCTACAATGAATGCACTACACAATCCCTAACTCAATTCAGCAAATGGCGATGATCGAAATCCAACCTTTCTTGATGACAGTTGCGGAATTGGCGATTTGCAGAGCTCAAAATGCGAAACAGACGGAGTGCGTTGCTTCAGAATGCGTATGGTGTAATTCTTTTAGCTCAAGGATGAGTGAATCGAACGATTCCTCGGACTGCCATGGAAGGTGCAGGTTGCTTCAACAGTTGCAATTTGTGAGTGGTTCTTGAGTCCACCTGCAAACAGAAAATCAACAACCAATACAGATGATGAATTTGTCAAGAATTCGCTCAGAGATTTATGAGATTGGTGAATTGAAGCCAAAGAGTGTTATGGAAGTTTTTGAGCAAAATGAGAGAGATGAGAGAAATTTCTTTGTGAATTTTTCTGTTAGATTGTGAAAATGATTAGTGTTGAATTCTGTTATAGATTAAATATATATATGAAGTCTTAATCCATCAATAATCTTGATTAGTGAAAAAATGGTGATTAGTGCAAATGAGCTTTATGTGATGCATTGGCCTTTTTTGCTCTTTTCCCTTTAAAAGCAATGTAGCAGCCAATTTTGGTTCAAACATGTCCAAAATACCATATGTAATGTGTAGAAACAATTCTCATTTCAATTGGTCATGTATTTTGCAATTTCACCCTTTGATGGCATAATGTCCAATTTCAACCATTGCACTTTTCAAACCAAAACTCAATTTGCAAAGCCTAGCCATGAAATGAGGATTCAAACACATTCCAAATGCCATTCCTGAGGTGTTGCAAAAGGTCTCATCTCAAAATTCCAAATATTTTGACATTTGGACAATTTTGCCCCTGATCCAATTTAACAGTCCAGTTGAAAAGTGACTTTTTGCCTTGGCCACTTTTGGAAAAATCCAATGATGCACCCTTGAAGTACATGTTAAATGGAGTTTGTGCATATAAAGAACTTGCAATTTGGACAAAGCATGTGGTAGTTATGGCCTCCTGATTACGGGTCATTTCTGAAATTCACTGAGCCATATTTTGCAAACCACACATTGGATTTTTGAGTTCTTGGACTTTTTGGAAAGGTGAGAACAAGATCTTCAACTTTCATGTTGGACAATTTTCCATTTGAAGCTTGTATGATGAAGTTATTTTGAGGGGAAAAAGTTTCCATTTTGGGCAGCTGAAATTACAGGTCCACCTGCTATTTTTGGAAACTTTCTGTCTGAGCTCAAATCCTTCAACCTTGGTCTTTGATATGTCAAACGAAACTTATATGGACATGAATGAAGCCTTTCAAACCATTTCCCACCTTCCAATCCATAAAATCGGGCACAGTTGACCACGGTTGATCACAGTTGACTTTCTAGGGTTTCTGGTTGACTGAACCATGACTGATGACTTCTGAGCATCCAATCTTTGGCCAAACCACTTCAAAATGATCCTTGGACCATATGAGCTTAAAAAAACAACCCTAGGGCTTTGTCTCAATGAAAATGGCACTTGCTTGCTTGATTGACTGATTCTCCTGATCAGTCTGACTTGATTCATTAACTGAGCTTGCACTTGAGCACATGGACAATGCAATGTTATGCAGTGGACATTGTTAATGCTATGACCTAATATGAAATGAATGTACACAATGGTAGGGTGCAAATTTGAGGTGCTACAGCTGCCCCTATTCAATCAACTGGGAACCCGAATGGATGAGAGCAACGGCTGTCAGACTTTCAGGGTAAACAGGGATTGAATACCGAGTACCGTAGAAATTTGCACACTGCTGGGAATTATTATTTTTGTTTTCTTTTCTCGGAAGTACAACCACATCCAGACATCGACACACGATGAATGGGACTAGAAATCATCTCAACTAGATGCCAACGGACAACTAGGAAAAACTCAACGTTTACCAAGACCAACGGAGAGGTAAATCCACTCTACTGGGACGACCAGGAAAGGATACAACCATACGTCAGCGGACGCAGTGGGAAAAACTCAGCGTTTATCGAAACCAACGGAGAGGTAAATCCACTCGGGGACAGGCACAACTAGACGTCATAGGACGAATAAGGAAAAACTCAGCGTTTATCGAAACCAACGGGGAGGTAAATCAACTGGGGACGACCAGGACAACTCGACCAGACGTCATAGGACGAAAGGGAGACTCAACGTTTATCGACACCAACGGAGAAGGAGAATCAACTGGGGACGACCAGGACAACTCGACCAGACGTCATAGGACGAAAGGGAGACTCAACGTTTATCGACACCAACGGAGAAGGAGAAAACTCAACCAGACATCATAGGATGAAAGGGAGACTCGACCAGACGTCATCGGACGAAAGGGAGAAGGAGAAAGCCACTTCACGAGGGAAAGGCATCACAACCGGAAACCGAATAGGACGTCTATTGGGAATTCTGGCTGGGAATCAACCAGACATTAATGAATGACTGGGAATAGGATATACAATCAAACGTTCGCGGACGAATGAGAAAAACACAACGTTTATCGAAACCAACGAGGAGGTAGATCCACTCGGGGAAGGGTACAACTAGACATCATCGGACGACTAGGAAAAACTCGACGTTTATCGACACCAACGGAGAGGAGGAATATTCTGAGGGGAATCATCTGGTATTACCAAATGATTTGCGGGGAATAAGCAACTATACGTCATAGGACGCATAGGAAAAACTCGACGTTTATCGACACCAACGGAGAGGAGGAAACTCTTCTAGGGAGAGCGAACACAACCAAATTATCAGCGGATAACTGGGAAAAACTCGACGTTTATCGACACCAACGGAGAGGAGTATCAACTTCACTAGGGAAAGTGAAAACACAACCAAATTATCAGCGGATAACTGGGAAAAACTCGACGTTTATCGACACCAACGGAGAGGAGTATCAACTTCACTAGGGAAAGTGAAAACACAACCAAATTATCAGCGGATAACTGGGAAAAACTCGACGTTTATCGACACCAACGGAGAGGAGTATCAACTTCACTAGGGAAAGGGGACGACGTTACGAACATCGAACGATGATGTTTACCGACATCCAAAGAAGACCAGACACTTACGCATGACTGGGAATCACCGAAAGATGGTGTTTACCGACACCAAAGAAGACCAGACACTAACGCATGACTGGAAATCACCGAAAGATGGTGTTTACCGACACCCAAGAAATAACACACGCGGGTGCTGACGGGATATTGGCATCTACAAGATGACAGGGCAAGGCTTGACACTTGCAAAGGGGGTCTCACTGGGGAGAAACAATCTTTCCTTTCACGGGTGAGGAAATAAACCTCTGTGGGGATTAACCCTGAACGCCATCAGGAGCAACTGTAGCAAACGTTCCGTACAGGTTGAACCAACATCCGCCTCTGCCGGGGATACTGTCTGATCGGTTTCGAACACATGAATGCATATGTTTGAATTTTTCTATGGCGTAATGCTCCATATTGAATGGAAATGCTACGCGTTTTGAGGATGCAATGATCACTACATGCAAAATGCAAATGAACCCCGGCTACGGAGCCAAAAGATCAGGTACTCCAACTCTGCGGGGAGACTCTGACTGAGGAATACTCTGCGGGGAGAGCCTTCATCTAGGAATGCTTTGCGGGGAAAGCACCGACTTCTCACTCATGCTGGAGAAACAAAACTGTTGCCGGGAACAGGATAGATTTTGCTGGGGACATCCTTCAAAGGACTCAATCCGCTAAGGGACTCCACTTGGGAAGCACTCAAAACTCCACTGGGGAAGATAACACCAAGCAACCTTTCGGGGAAAGTACTCTCTGGGGTAACAAGATCACCTTACTGGGGAATGATATAGCACTTCACTGGGGAAGACCTAATCACCTCAGGTAGGACCACTCTGTTTTGGGGAATAACCTCCATTCCACTGGGGACGACCCACGCAACCCACAGGTAGACGAAACTCAGCTGGGGATGCAACGACCGATCTGTCGCAGTAACTCGTTCAATCCACTGATAGGATGAACTCTGCTGGAGAAATATTTCTTTGAAACCCGCTCCACTCGGGGAACGGCTGAGGAAAAAACCCACACCATTCTGCTGAGGAGAACAACTCTGGTGGGGATGATAACACAATCACATCATACTGGAGATAGACCCTCACAACCCTGCTGGGGAGAAGCATTCACGACCCTGCTGGGGATAACATATCACGAACCCAACTGCTGGGGAACAACACTCTCATGACAAACTCCGCTGGGAGAACTCCTGGGGAAACGTCTGCCAGGCACTCAGTGGGGAGCTTAGCCGGGGGAAACTCGTCAACACAAACCTGCTGGGAATAACAGTCCTTGGATCTGCTGAGGAAAGACGGCATTATCCACAGGTACCACTGCAGGGGAACGAAACTCTGACAACTCCCAAACTTGCTCGGAGAAGAAATACCTGCTGGGAAATGCTCACAGATGACGACCTGCAAAACAGCACAATACAATGCCCCAGGGGTATATGGACAAGATACGCTCAAGTGTCCTCAACATTCAAAATGATTTTCAAATGTTTTATCCTTCTGCAAGTTATTGTTAAGCCTTCATGTTTTATTATATGCAATGCTTATCAAAAAGTCGGACGTTTTTGCAAACAAAACAGTAAAAATAAAAACAAGAGAGCTATTTCTTCTGAATAACGACTTTTATTGATTGAAAATGTGCCTGAAAAGGCGAATACATTGGGAAGCAATTCCTAGAAAGAGGTAATTGCGCACAAAAGGAAAATAGACTATCCTAATGGCAATGTGAATACAGCATCCCCTATTTCCCAATTCTGTTATAACCCACAGATCATCATTTTTCCTCCCAACTCCTTGCTTTCTGAGAAGAACGACTGGACCGATCACATCTTTCGAGATGGTAGCTGACGAAGCGCGATGAAGTACAGATAACTCAGACTGTAGTCTTCGCTTTAATCCCTCTTTTGGCTGGATCGCCCTTTCGGGTTTTCAATCCACCGGGATACCCATTTTTGCCTAAGCCACCCTTGCGGGTTTTCGACTTACCGGGTGTACAAATTCTTTTCATTTATATCCCTAATTTTTGCCCGAACCTTTTCTTTCTGTTTTTTGGTTCGCCGGGATGCCCATTTTTGCCTGGACTCTTTTGTTCTTTTTGTCCAGCGGGTCAATTTATGCGAAGTATTTTTTGACTACGTCGGAGTTAACAGGGGACGGAAAATCTTCACCATCCATAGTTGTAAGCATTAAGGCTCCACCGGAGAAGACCTTCTTCACAACATATGGACCTTCGTAATTAGGAGTCCACTTGCCCCTATTATCTGTACCGGGAGGAAGGATCCTCTTCAAAACTAGATCGCCAGTTTGAAATGTCCGAGGACGCACTTTCTGATCAAAGGCTCGCTTCATCCTTCTCTGGTATAACTGCCCATGGCACACAGCTGCTAACTGTCTCTCTTCGATAAGGCTTAACTCATTAAACCTTGTACGAATCCACTCGGCTTCGTCCAGCTTCACATCTAATAATACCCTCAGAGAAGGGATCTCCACCTCAACTGGTAGGACTGCTTCCATACCATACACAAGGGAGTACGGGGTTGCCCCGGTCGACGTACGCACTGAGGTACGGTACCCATGCAAAGCGAAAGGCAACATCTCATGCCAATCCTTGTACGTGACGACCATCTTCTGCACAATCTTCTTGATATTCTTGTTAGCTGCCTCTACAGCACCATTCATCTTTGGTCTGTAAGGAGAAGAATTGTGATGTTCAATCTTGAAATCTCTGCAAAGTTCTTTCATCATCTTGTTGTTGAGATTTGAACCATTGTCAGTGATGATTCTCTCAGGAACTCCGTAACGACAGATGATCTCCTTCTTGATGAACCGGGCAACCACTTGTTTGGTGACGTTGGCATAGGAAGCTGCTTCTACCCATTTGGTGAAGTAATCGATCGCGACCAAGATGAAGCGATGTCCATTCGAAGCAGTTGGCTCAATCTTCCCAATCATATCAATGCCCCACATGGCAAACGGCCAAGGCGAGTTCATGACATTCAACGGGCTTGGTGGTACATGCACCTTATCAGCATAGATTTGACACTTATGGCACTTCCGAGCGTATTTGAAACAATCGGACTCCATAGTCATCCAGTAATAACCGGCTCTCAGCAATTTCTTTGACATTGCATGACCACCAGCATGGGTACCAAACGAACCCTCATGCACCTCTTGCATCAACATGTCTGCTTCGTGTCTATCCACGCATCTGAGCAAGACCATGTCAAAGTTCCTCTTGTACAGCACATCATCCTGATTCAGATAAAAGCTTCCAGCTAGCCTTCTCAGGGTTTTCTTGTCATTCTTTGATGCACCCTCAGGATACTCTTGAGTCCTGAGGAAGTTCTTGATATCATAATACCACGGTTTATCATCAATAGCAACAACAGACTCGGCTGCAAACACATACGCAGGCCTCTCGAGTCGATTCACCTCAATATGTGGCACATGATTCCACCAATGAACTTTTATCATGGAAGATAAAGTAGCCAAGGCATCAGCCATCTGATTCTCATCCCGAGGGACATGATACAACTTCACCTTCTTGAAGAACGTCAGTATTCTTCTGGTGTAATCTCTATACGGAATCAAATGCGGCTGGTTCGTATTCCAATCTCCATTGACCTGATTGATCACTAGAGCTGAATCTCCGAAAATGTCAAGTGTTTTGATCCTCAGATCAATGGCTTCTTCTATCCCCATGATACAAGCCTCATATTCAGCTTCGTTGTTGGTGACATCAAACGTCAATCTGGCAGAAAAAGGTATATGGGCACCTTTTGGATTGATCAGCACTGCACCAACACCGTTACCGTTCACGTTCACGGCCCCATCAAACATCAGTGTCCACTTGTCATCAGGATCCGGTCCTTCCTCGACAAGAGGCTCTTCACAATCTTTCATCTTAAGATACATGATGTCCTCATCAGGGAATTCAAACATCATAGGCTGATAGTCATCAATCGGTTGTTCAGCGAGATAGTCTGACAAAACACTACCTTTGATAGCCTTCTGAGACGTGTACTGGATATCATACTCAGTTAAGATCATTTGCCAACGGGCAACACGTCCAGTGAGAGCCGGCTTCTCAAAGATGTACTTCACAGGATCCATCTTAGAAATCAACAAGGTAGTATGGTTCAGCATATACTGCCTCAGTCGGCGAGCAGCCCAGGCCAAAGCACAGCAAGTTTTCTCGAGCAGTGAATATCTTGTTTCACAGTCGGTAAACTTTTTGCTTAGGTAGTATATAGCATGCTCTGTTCGACCAGACTCGTCATGCTGTCCCAATACACACCCCATCGAAGTCTCGGTAACTGACAGGTACATTATCAATGGTCTCCCTGGAACTGGAGGGATCAGGATTGGAGGTTGCTGTAAATACTCTTTAATCTTGTCAAAAGCTTTCTGACAATCATCATTCCACTTGATTGCCTGATTCTTTCTAAGCAATTTGAAAATGGGTTCACACGTGGCAGTTAGGTGAGATATGAACCTTGCAATGTAGTTCAACCTCCCTAAAAACCCACAGACTTGCTTTTCCGTTCTCGGTTCAGGCATCTCCTGAATAGCTTTGACTTTTGCTGGATCAACCTCGATCCCTTTCTCACTGACAATAAAGCCTAACAGCTTCCCTGATCTCACACCAAACGTACACTTGTTTGGGTTCAACCTCAGTTTGAACTTGACCAATCTATCAAACAACTTCTGCAGATTAACCAAGTGCTCCTCTTCCGTCTGCGACTTCGCAATCATATCATCCACATACACTTCAATTTCTTTGTGCATCATGTCATGAAAGAGAGTCGTCATTGCCCTCTGATAGGTAGCACCGGCGTTCTTCAGCCCAAATGGCATCACCTTATAGCAGAACGTGCCCCAAGGTGTAATGAATGTCGTCTTTTCCATGTCCTCTGGCGCCATCTTGATCTGGTTATAGCCCGAGAAGCCATCCATGAAAGAGAATACCGAGGATTGAGCCGTATTATCCACCAATACGTCGATGTGAGGTAATGGGAAATCGTCTTTCGGACTCGCTCTGTTCAAATCCCGGTAGTCGACACACATTCTGACTTTGCCATCCTTCTTCGGCACCGGAACGATGTTGGCTACCCACGGTGGGTAAGTTGTTACTGACAAGAATCCAGCATCGAACTGCTTCTGAACCTCTTCCTTGATTTTCACGGCCATATCAGGACTCGTTCTGCGAAGCTTCTGCTTGACCGAAGGACAATCTTCTCTGAGAGGTAGTCTATGAACCACAATATCAGTATTCAGCCCAGGCATATCTTGATAAGACCAGGCGAATATCTCAATGTACTCTTTCAGCATCTCAACCAACCTGCTCCTGACCTCAGGTTTCAAAGCAGCCCCGATCTTGATATCTCTTCTGGCGTCCTCAGTGCCAAGATTCACAATCTCCAACTCCTCCTGATGAGGTTGGATGACCCTTTCCTCCTGCTTCAACAATCTATCCAATTCTTTCGGGAGTTCACTGTCTTCATCACTCTCCTCTTCAGCTTGGTAGATGGGATTGTCGAAATCATACTGGGCCATAACAGATTTGTTCATAGTGGATGCCATAAGATCATTTCTGCATGTTGATGTTTTATTTTAGAAAAAGAGTTCAAGAAAGTCACAAAAAACAAAAACATTGCCATTTTTATTTTTGAAAAATGAAAAACAAAATAGAAAGACAGGGATCACAAAATTGTTTGCAAAACGTCCTTTATTAATGATAAACAATGAAAACATGTGGCCCTACAATGAACCACTACGTCTTGGGCAGAACGTAGGGTTTTGTGCAGAATGAAAAATAAAAGAAAATTACTCTGTCTGAAGAGTAACTTGGACTATATCCTCTGCAGTCCAGTTATTGATCACCTCCCCTGGCGCACTCGGGCGGACCCAGCAGTCGAGATCACAATCACTGTCAACATCTTCCACATCAGCTGCGAAGACGGCCCCGTGATTCATCAGCCCAGCGCTGGTAAAGGTACTCGGACCTGCTGCCCCCTGCTCTGCTCGGAGAGGCTCATAACCAATGCCGAATGTGTCTTCTTTGACGGGCAAGTCCACCATCTTGCCCCAGCCCTCGGCCTTGCCGGAATTAACCACTTCCTTAGCTTGCTTGTAAGAAGTGATTGAAGCACTTGGCTTCCTCTGCTCAGCATAGGCCACCTTCTCGAGCGCTACCGTCTCAAACGCCTGGCATAAAGTTTCGTGGATCTCGCCATCCACCTCAACATATTTGAATGAGGATAAGTGACTCACCAAGATGTCCTCTTCGCCACATACGGTCACAATCTGACCGTTCCAGACGTATTTGAGCTTCTGGTGGAGAGTCGACGAGACCGCTCCTGCTGCATGGATCCATGGACGTCCCAGAAGACAACTGTAAGCAGGCTGGATGTCCATGACGTAGAAGACAATGTCGAACTCCTCAGGGCCTATCCTTATAGGCAAAGTGATTTCACCAAAGACTGGACGCTTGGATCCGTCAAAAGCCCGAACCACCAGGTCACTTGGCGTCAGCACAACCCCTTCAATCGGTATCTTCTTCAATATTTGCTTAGGCAGCACGTTCAACGAAGAACCGGTGTCAACCAAGACATGTGACAGCACAGCCCCCTTGCACTCCATGGTGATGTGCAAGGCCTTGTTGTGATCCCGCCCTTCAGGTGTTAGATCAAGATCTGTGAACCCTACACCATGTCGGGTAGTCACATTAGCAATTACACCTTCCAGTTGATTGACAGAAATCTCCTGAGGTACATACGCCATATTTAACATCTTCAGCAAGGCGTCTCTATGTGCCTCAGAGCACAACAATAGAGAGAGGATAGAGATTTTGGAGGGAGTTTGATTGAGCTGATCTACAATCTTGTAATCGCTCTTCTTGATTATCCGCATAAACTCCTCCACATCCTTTTCAAACGAGCCACCAGGCACATTCGCTTGAGCAGGGACTTCATCGACAACAGCCTGTTTGCCCTTAGCTTTAACAGATGCCTCAGCATTGGCATCCCTCAACTGTTGAGGCGCAAACAACCGACCACTACGGGTAAAGCCTCCGGGTCCACCCACATTGTCCACAGCAGGACTCGCAATGACCGGAGCTTTACTGGCAGGTGCAAAAATTGTCACAGGCGCTTGATTCGAAGGCCTGACCCTGTTCTCAGCCCTCCTGTTGCTTCGGTAGGCATTATCATACCTCCAAGGCACAACATTATTATTCTCAGCCCTCCTGACCGGAGCGACGATCGTTGTTGGAATGTTGGTGGCAACTGGTGCAGAAATGGTAGCCGGAGTACCACTGGTTGTAGGCGCGCGCCTTTCAGATGGCTTGAAGAAGATAGTGACAGTAGACACTGCCCCATGGTTTCTGTTATCAGCCCTACTAAACTGAACATGGCCCTGATCCATCAAACCCTGGATACCAGCCCTCAGTAGATCACACCCCTTAACAGACTCTGCACAGCCCAAACAGTCTCTATCACAGCCCGGATGAACATCACTATCCAACAGACGGCCTTTCACAACTTCCAGAGAAGTCTGAATCTCATCCACACTGATCACCAGATCTTCAGATTCAACCCCTTCAATACAGTTAACCCTATGAGCACCATGCGCAGGCATAGGGTTGTTCACAACATTTGGCACAGGGGAGAAATTGATCGTCTTGGAATCGATCAGATCTTGGACTTTATGTTGGAAAGCCCGACATTTCTCTATATTATGCCCTGGTGCTCCAGAATGGAAATCGCACCGGACATTCGCATCATACCCAGGTGGTAGAACAGTTGGTGGAGCCATGGTCCTCAACTCCACAAAGCCCAATCTGAGCAACTCAGGTAGAAGCTCAGCATATGACATAGGCAACGGATCAAACCTTCTATCAGGCTGCAACCTCTGCCTCGGCTGATAAGGACGCTGCTGCTGTTGTTGTTGTCTAGGTTGTTGAGGAGGTTGACGTTGTTGCGGTGCAGGAATGGTCACTGCAGCAACCTGTCTGTATTGATGTTGATTTCTGTTCGGCCCTCGGCGATGCTGAACAGCACTGGTTTCACCTTCTCTACGGCGAGGTGCCCCAGAGAAAGGTTTCTTTGATGAAGAGGAACCCACATCGTTGATCTTTCCAGCCTTGATCAAACTCTCGGTCCTTTCACCACAAATAACAACATCAGAGAAGCTTCCGAATGGGCAACTCCCCATTCGGTCCATGAACACTCCCTGAAGTGTGCCAATAAACATATCCGTCAACTCCCTCTCCAGCATAGGGGATTGAACTCTGGCAGCAAGCTCACGCCACCTCTGGGCGTATTCCTTGAAGCTTTCATTATTCTTTTGGCACAGACTCTGCAGCTGAGTCCGGCTCGGTGCCATGTCCATGTTGTGTTTGTATTGTCTGAGAAAAGCTTCTCCCAGATCCCTCCAGCATCGGATAGAGTCTCGCTTGAGCTCCATGTACCAATCAAGAGATGCCCCAGATAGGCTATCTTGAAAGAAGTACATCCACATTTTCTTGTCATCTGTATATGCCGAGATCTTCCGATAATACGCCTGCACGTGAGTGCGAGGGCAAGAAGTACCGTTGTACTTGTCGAAGGTGGGCGCTTTGAATTTGTGGGGAATCCTCAGACCTTCCACCAACCCCATGTTTGTGACATCGAACCCAAGAGAGTTCTGGCATTCCATCGCCCTTATTTTTTCAGCCAGGGCATCGACCTTACGATCCCTATCTTCGTTTCTAGCAACATCACCGTCGTCCTCACCCATCATCGTGAACATGTCCTCTTGTCTATCAACAAAAGGAGCTGGATGACGCACCGGAGCCCGGGTGGCCCTGACATTGACCTCTGCAGCAAGAGGTTGACCATTAATCCTTATACCCCCAAGTTCTTCACCAGCAGCATAACCATGAATGGGAGCAGCAACAACGTTAGCATTTTCAAAACCAGGTGGAGCAACGGGTGAACCATGGTTAGACGCCTGAATAACCGTTTCCTGCCTTTGGACCAAAGCACGGAGCTCCTCTTGACCCTGAGCAACCCCTTGCATCATCGTCAGAAATTGGGCCATGTTCGCCCTCATCTCAGCCATCTCAGCCTGAACCTGCTCCATACTTCTGCGCTGATTGAGTCTTGTAGAGTACCGGTGTGGTCGCTGATCAGCTATCCTGCCTGTCACAGGAACCAGAGTGAGAAGTCGGCACAAGAACACCTGTTATGCAAATGTTATGAATATGATGCTAATGCATATGATGCACATGATAATGATCATCTCTCAAGCATTCAAAGAGCCTGATTCATCTCAAGAAAAGACAACCTGCAACAACACAAAGCAACAGGGAGATACAGAAACATCATACAACTGAGCAGGAAATACAGAAAAAACCAAAATCTCATCTATAAATGAGCAACTGGATCATACAACAAAGATCCAAATATCCAACAAAGTACAACAAATGAATCCGACCCAACAAGCCTGGGGGTGATTCACAACACAACATCAGGAAATATAAGCTAAGACAAGCTACTTCCGGGAATGAGCGTCTTCAAGTAGTGACACTGGTCTATCAACAGTTCACACTCTGAACATTCTGGTAAGGGAGTGATTTTCTCCTTCAACTGTCTTCTAAGCTCACTAACCTCTGCCCCATGCTGGGTCTCTGATGCAAGTCTCTGATCGACTTCCTTCTTCATCTGGATATCTTTGGCTCTGAGTTGCTTCTCCAAGTCTCTGATCTTCTTCAGATAACTAGCTTCAGCTCTCTGCAATCTCAAACACTCCCTGTGCTCTACATCTAGCAAGGTCTCCATCTCTGAATAAGATCTCTTCTTACTCCTTACTCCCTCAACATCTGCACTCTGGATGTCTCTGAGTCGATGAGGCAGGTTCGGCTTTTCAGCTTTGGCTTGGTACAACTCCATCTGAGCATCTTGCTCTTTCTCCTTCAGGTGACGATCCTCCATCCGGGCTTGCTTACACTGCTCGGCAGGCACAGTATCAGCAAGAGTCAAGGGTGGTTGCACTTGCAACGGATTCATCCTATCATAGGGCAGCAATAAAGTTTCCACTCTCTTCTTCACCCAATCTGTGTAATCAGGCATAGCAATAGCAAACTTCTTCCCCAAAATGGATCCATCTCTGACACCTATGGACTTCCAGGCTCTTCCAATCTGCTCCAATCTAACAGGGTCATTCTTCTTCTCAAAATACACACTCTCAGCTATCTCAGCTTCAAGTGGTCTTCTACTCATTACGAACCCTAACTGGCGAAGAGAAAGAACTGGGTTGTAATTGATGCAACCCTTGGTCCCCACAAGTGGCACGTTCCGGAATTCTCCACAACTCATAATGACATTTCGCATATCCACCCGGTATGACTGCCATCTGATATCATATGAGGTGAGAGACGTCACCCTCTGAGTCCACCTGTAAGTGCTCTGAGCATCAATAAATGGTCCGCTGACTGGTAGGAGAGACAAAAACCACCTGAGCAAAAGTGGGAGACAACACCTGATAGCCCCACCCTTACCATGCCTACTGTGAATGGCATAGTAAGTGTCAGCTAATAAAGTAGGAACCGGATTCCTCCCAATGAAGATGCAGATTGCAGCATAGTCGACAAAGTTGGGCATACTAGGAAACAGGACGATCCCATAGATCATAACAGCAAGCTGGGCATGAAAAGCTCCCCAATTCCCCTTCTCTGCTTCTCCTTTAGCAACTCTCAGTAGAAACTTCAATGGTAGGCCCACAACATCTCCACTAGTCTTCCAACTCTCACTGATCTCTCGGATACTCAGATGTAAAGCCCTAGCGACAACCCTGAAGTCAACTTCCTTCGGGATGTCCAGGAAAGGAACCTGATGCTGAATAGGGACACCCAACAGAATGGAGTACTCCTCGAGAGTAGGCGCCAACTGATAGTCCTGGAAAGTGAAACATCTAAGCTCTGGGTCGTAAAACTGAAGAAGAGTCTGCAACGGCACTGGGTCAACTACCATCTTCAACAAAGACAGAATATCCCCGTACTGGTCAATGAACCCCTTCTGATGATCACTGGTCACCAAACTGCTCAACTCAATCAGAGACGTCAGAGGCTCACGGTAAAAACTATAAGAACAGGTCTTCCGCTTCGGCTCGGGAACTGTTGCCATCTCTATCAATGAATCAAGCTCTGGAATGTACCTGAGAAATGATATGCATGCAAGGATTAGTTTTTTTTTTCTTTTTCTTTTTTCAATTTTTTTTCAATTTTTTTCTTTTGCATTTCTTTTGAAAAATAAACATGTTATGATGCACATGATGCAGACATGACTGGCAAGCTGTGTATCTCTGAACACAGGATCGAAGCTTCGGCTCGAACTCTGATCACAACCATCTGAAACCCCAAAGTCAACCGTTCAACTGTCATCTGAACCCAATCTGAGGAACCGAGTCACCAACGGAGCAACCTTAAATTCAGCCTAGGGATCCGAAATAAACGGAACCCTCTGATAATAGCCAAGGTCAAACCTCCGGCGTCCAGAAATAAAGATCCATAAATCCGGCTGAACCATATTCAATGTCACAGCATCACTGGCAGAAACTGTACTTGCAAACATCAAACCCGCCCCTCACAGGTGAATTCTAACAAGGTCATCCTAAGGCGGATAATAGTCTCGACAATCGGGCGGAGATACTCAATGGGTTTGCCCTCTCGGGTGTGCCATTGTAGCTCTCTTAAAATCGTCTAAACCAAAGATCCGGGAAATGATCGGTCACCAGAGTCAATAGCCCAGAAGAAGTAACTAAGCCAAAGTGAAATGTTCCACAATGGAAAGCACTATCGACTGAACCTCGTCCGGCTTGTGGTATGTCACGTTACAACATTATACTGAAATAGCAAATGAGGAACGTGAGACCCACACTAATCCTAGGTGTACACTCGGGCCTGGGTTTTAGCCCCACTCAGAACACCCACCCCCAGTCAGAGGAACCAACCTGTACAGAATCCAATCATGATGACAGTATGATGCATGCAAACATAAATGCAAACAGTAAATGCAAACAATAAATACATGAATGCAATAGATAACAGCACAAAGCAACCAAAAACCTAACCTAGAGGGCGCTAGGAGAGACTCGCTTAGGGAAGAAGGACCAGCACAGGTCAACTTCTCTAGTTTCCCCAGCAGAGTCGCCAGCTGACGCATCCGCGAAAATCAACCGGCGAGCGCTGAAATAAAAACAGCAAAGAGTCGCCACTAAACGTTATTTATCCCAAGGTAGGGAAAGGAAACGCTCAGAGAAACCTGGAAAGGACATGGTCTCGCGACCAAGAGAATGGGTTCGGGAGTCGGTTACGCAAGGGGAAGGTATTAGCACCCCTCACGTCCGTCGTACTCGACGGGATCCACGCTCTAGAAAGATAAGGTTGCTATAAACATACATCACACATACGCTACCGGATCACACAGGTGGGGTTAGAAGAAGGGGCTCGATAGGACATCACATCCTACGCCTACGTATCTCGTCGGGAACGAGAATCAGAGCTACCGTAGTTCGGCTCACGCACGCCAAACAAATCAAACATATAAAACACACAAGGGTGGCAAACATGGAGCCCGACAGCCAATCACTGGACTTATGTCAGCATCCGAACCCAACAAACCCACACTGGAACCCGAATGCCACTCGATGGACTTACATCAGCTTCCGAGCACACAACAACACACACAAAGGGGTTGAAAACAAAGAAACGGCGCCCGGAGAGATCAGCTCAATCTCCTGCCTACATACCTCGTCTGGAACAAGGATCAGGGCGATGTAGTTCCCCTACGCAGGGATACAGGTTCTAGCCTAACCAGATAACAGAGGGAGACACAACTCTAGGGAGACTACGACTCGAGCCTAGATGTTGTCATGCAAAATCAACCCTAAGTTATGGTTTCTAGCTAAATGGCACGAGGGCCAACCTATCCTAAGCATGGCTCACACAGGAAGCAAGCCACGCACACCTGACTTGCACAGGAAGCAAAGTCAAGCACAGCCTATCTTGCACAAGGGCAAGGCTAAGCTAACCTAAGAGGCAAATCAAACAAGCATGATAACAGAAAGCACACTCTATACACATACAAGAGGCTCACACAAGGGTAGGGCACTGAGGCCAACTGTACAGGTGAATGGTGCTCTTAACCTTGCCATTGAGGGGCTAAGGTGAAGCAGATGAAAGGATGAAGTGAGGATGAGACCTCACAGCTCTTATCCCTGGCCAGGGAGAGCTAATAGACAAATGAGCATGGGTCCAGAAAGTGGGAACCCTTCTATACTCGAAGACTCTGACACTGTACACTTTGTACAAGATCTTGGGCTTGTATCCCAATGCATCAACACACAGCAGTGTGAGCAGAGGGATGACACAACAAGAATAGTGGGGGATAGATTGCATATCCCTACCTTCCACCAATTGCCTCATTGAGGTCTTTACCTGCTTGGGCTTGAAAAGTAAATAATCACAATCATTGCCTCTTAAGGAGGACTTCAGACAATTTGCCCGACCAAATAACAAGCCGGGTCTCCAGACTACATGAAGATTAGGAGGCCTACCTCAATGCAAATTGCTTAAGCAAAGCAAAGCAAAGCAAGTTCTTAAGAGAACTGAGCAACTAAAAGGGGTACCTGAAAACAATCAAATAGAATCAGTACTCAAGCAGCTAAACAGTAACAACACAAGAGTCAATTAACAATGTACAATCAATCAATGGTGTGCATAGCACAAGGCTCACATGAACCAAACATCCTACAAAACAAACACATTAGTTTATAAGTCAAGTAAGACAATCCCAAATGTGGAACAATTTCCTTAATCCTTAACTTCTTAACCTGAAAAGGCACAACCAACTTCAAATGTAAGTAACATGACCACTAGGACTAGCCTAGGGTCAAAAAGATGGAAAAATGTTAAAACAGCAACCAATTCATGATCAAAGTCAAGCTATTTCAAATACAAAGGGATCCCAATTGGTCCCATATCCAAACTATGCACTCATTTTGTTTTATGCAACATGGAAGGCAAAAGATGCAATGTTAAGTCACATATAAGTAATCAGCAAGATCAAACTCAAATAAATGCCCAAAGGGCTCCAAAAATCCTACAAAAATTCTATCCTAAACAGAGGACATTCAACAAGCCTCATGTCAATTTTCAGGTCATTTGGACTAGTAGATCAATAGGAATTAATTAAACATGACGAAGCATGCAAAAACAACATCAAATGAAGCCCAAAAATATGCATCCACTTCAGTTAGATGGTAAACAGTGATGGTTCATTAGAAATACATGGGACCAAAGCTAAATGCTAGCTTAACATGTTAGGAATTATGTCATCAATTTTCATGGTCATTGGATTAAGTATGTCCATTTGGCAACATGTACACTAAATGTTACACAAGTGAAGCTCTAAAATGTTAGGCAGCAAGGAAAAATATTAATCACATTGAAAATGGATTGTAAAAATCCACAAAAAATCATGTTGAATCTTAACATATTAATGATGCTTCATGCAAAAATTCAAGGCTATTGGCCTAAAGGAAGCATGGTAAACAATTAGGGGAATCCAGCATACCACTTGATGTCACATATATTCACACTCAAATTCAATAATTCATATATAATAAACCATAGGCCCAAAAATTATGAAACCTATGTCAAAAATTCCAGGGATGAGTTAAGAATCATTATCTAAAATTTCAATCAATTTGGATTAAGCATGGTGGTTTTAGAATTAAAATGGTACAACATGTGGAAATAGCATACATTAATAACAACTCTAGGGCAATACAAATTTTTTACCAAGCAACATTTTTAATTTTGTATCTATAAAATAGTAGAGAAAAAATGATGATTAACAAAAAAAGTCTTGCATTTTTTGGATTATTTTTGAAGATTATATGATTTTTAGAAGTTTTAAAATATTTATTTAATATTTATTTGGAATTATTTAGGATTCATTTTAATTAAATAGGAGCTAATGGCAGAATTGTAAATAGCGTTTCCTGAATCAAAACGTTGCCGTGTCATTTATTGACGTGTCAGGCTCTGATAGGTTCTGGCGATGGAAAACACCAATTCACAATTGAAACGGAAGGAGCAAGATCTACAGAGCGATTTTCCAGAAAACTATGAATGTTCTTCATCTGCGTTCAAGTTCTTCAGCTGGGATTTTAGGTTTTGAACGAATCGTAATGGAAACGCATAAACTATATACCGGTCGAACCGGTTTTTCACCAGGAGTACGAATATGGATGCGATTTTGTCTATAGATTAACATACAGCACGAATCGATGGAAATAAATAACGGCATCGAAACTTCAATTGCGAATTACGCAACCAATTCTCAATGAAAATACAAACCACAAATTGCTACATAACCTACAATGAATGCACTACACAATCCCTAACTCAATTCAGCAAATGGCGATGATCGAAATCCAACCTTTCTTGATGACAGTTGCGGAATTGGCGATTTGCAGAGCTCAAAATGCGAAACAGACGGAGTGCGTTGCTTCAGAATGCGTATGGTGTAATTCTTTTAGCTCAAGGATGAGTGAATCGAACGATTCCTCGGACTGCCATGGAAGGTGCAGGTTGCTTCAACAGTTGCAATTTGTGAGTGGTTCTTGAGTCCACCTGCAAACAGAAAATCAACAACCAATACAGATGATGAATTTGTCAAGAATTCGCTCAGAGATTTATGAGATTGGTGAATTGAAGCCAAAGAGTGTTATGGAAGTTTTTGAGCAAAATGAGAGAGATGAGAGAAATTTCTTTGTGAATTTTTCTGTTAGATTGTGAAAATGATTAGTGTTGAATTCTGTTATAGATTAAATATATATATGAAGTCTTAATCCATCAATAATCTTGATTAGTGAAAAAATGGTGATTAGTGCAAATGAGCTTTATGTGATGCATTGGCCTTTTTTGCTCTTTTCCCTTTAAAAGCAATGTAGCAGCCAATTTTGGTTCAAACATGTCCAAAATACCATATGTAATGTGTAGAAACAATTCTCATTTCAATTGGTCATGTATTTTGCAATTTCACCCTTTGATGGCATAATGTCCAATTTCAACCATTGCACTTTTCAAACCAAAACTCAATTTGCAAAGCCTAGCCATGAAATGAGGATTCAAACACATTCCAAATGCCATTCCTGAGGTGTTGCAAAAGGTCTCATCTCAAAATTCCAAATATTTTGACATTTGGACAATTTTGCCCCTGATCCAATTTAACAGTCCAGTTGAAAAGTGACTTTTTGCCTTGGCCACTTTTGGAAAAATCCAATGATGCACCCTTGAAGTACATGTTAAATGGAGTTTGTGCATATAAAGAACTTGCAATTTGGACAAAGCATGTGGTAGTTATGGCCTCCTGATTACGGGTCATTTCTGAAATTCACTGAGCCATATTTTGCAAACCACACATTGGATTTTTGAGTTCTTGGACTTTTTGGAAAGGTGAGAACAAGATCTTCAACTTTCATGTTGGACAATTTTCCATTTGAAGCTTGTATGATGAAGTTATTTTGAGGGGAAAAAGTTTCCATTTTGGGCAGCTGAAATTACAGGTCCACCTGCTATTTTTGGAAACTTTCTGTCTGAGCTCAAATCCTTCAACCTTGGTCTTTGATATGTCAAACGAAACTTATATGGACATGAATGAAGCCTTTCAAACCATTTCCCACCTTCCAATCCATAAAATCGGGCACAGTTGACCACGGTTGATCACAGTTGACTTTCTAGGGTTTCTGGTTGACTGAACCATGACTGATGACTTCTGAGCATCCAATCTTTGGCCAAACCACTTCAAAATGATCCTTGGACCATATGAGCTTAAAAAAACAACCCTAGGGCTTTGTCTCAATGAAAATGGCACTTGCTTGCTTGATTGACTGATTCTCCTGATCAGTCTGACTTGATTCATCAACTGAGCTTGCACTTGAGCACATGGACAATGCAATGTTATGCAGTGGACATTGTTAATGCTATGACCTAATATGAAATGAATGTACACAATGGTAGGGTGCAAATTTGAGGTGCTACAGTATGCGATGCAGAGATGCAATAACTATGATGAATGTATTGAATCAGCGATTCAGAGTCAAAATTGGGGTGTGACAGTTGCCCCTATTTAAGTATATTCAACACGAGAATATGAAGAAGTACACTCTTCATATGATCAAAGTGGGAGATAGTTAAATACTAAAAAGACCCGAATTTTGATCCTGAAATGCAAATGATAGGATATGATATGAGATGAATGCCTGAATGAATGACTCTTTTTTATTTGATTTGCTAGGGATATGATCAGACATAAGATAAACCCTAGCATGATGCTTTATGAAGGATACAAAATGAAACAAAGATCTGTGGGGGATGCTGATGGTCCACAGGGAGACAGACAAATGGTTGATGATGGTATCTTAGCATGCTTGGGTTCATCCAAATCCTTGCAAAAATCCCAACTCATCTCCCTCTCATTAAGAGCTCTCACACCTAAGCCACTCAGGTTCATCATCTGAACCTAAGCTAGCTCTTAGCAAACCTCTTATCATCTTTTCCGGAGCATACTCAGAGAAAAAAGAAAATGAGTAGAAGGAGAATACGAAGAAAATCATCAAATATATATAGGAAGAGATAATTCAAACTCATACCTTTAAGGTTGGACCTCACCAGAGCTTCAAAGCTCTGACGAGGTATTCTTTTCCCTTATTTCTTGCATTTGTTTCACACATACTCATTGATCCATGAAGTTTGTATTTTTGTTTTCACCCTTGGCAATAACGATGTTGATGACGGCGAAAGAATCTCTGCTTCCAGGTAAAGGTTCTTAGTCTCTCTCTCTCTTGCTTTAACTTCTGAATTCTTATTCTTTCCCTTCTTGGCTAGAAAGCTTCTGAGTGGTTGATGTTGTTGATTGAACTCTCTCTATGAGTGTGGTGAGGTTGATTCAACCAGAGAGGGAGAGATTGAGTTCAGATTTTTAGAGGTTAATGGTGATGGTGAATGAATGATGAAGCTGAGGGTGATGAAGATGAGTGTGTTGAGAGTCAAAAAATGATTGAGGGATTTTTGTGTTGATGATTCATGGTTTAGATGAGAAAATGATTGATCTTTTTGTTGTAGCTAGAGAATGAGGATTATATATGTTGTTATTGTTATTGGGATTAGAAAATTCCGTTATGGAAGTTTGTGAATTCAGTTGGAATATGTGAATGAAGGAAATGGTTAATTATTCTCTATTACTGACTTTGAAAGTTAATTAGTGAGTGATAGGTGATGTGGCATTAGTTGGTTAGTTCAATTAGCATGGCTAGTTCAATTAGTTAGTAGGAATTGAAATGTGAATGTGTTTAATTTGTTTTTGTGATGAGTGATGATAGGTCATTTTTGATGATGATATGCTTGAGTGTTATGTATGCTCAGTTAGATTGCATGACATATAAGTTGATTTGATTAACTGAATTGGACATAGATTTGCATATGGATCATGTTTGATGCTTGCTGTACGGCTTGATTGCACTCTGGTTTAGGTTTGGCTCATGGTGTAGCAAATTATATGCAGCTTGGTCTTTGCTTGGTCTGTGTTTGCATGGTGACGTTAATGGTATGTTATGCTGCATTTGTTTTTGGCTATGCCAGAAATTGCTTGATATTAAAATGGTGTGTTTGGTCTAAATACTTGTCATGTATTGATGCAGATTTACACTTGTTCAACTGCTACTGAATTAGACTGGTGTGCATATCTTGCTTGGCTTGGCATGTTGGTTCTGCAAATTGGTCATGGTGTGGTTTTGCAGGGCTGCACAACCTACATGGTTCTGTATGTGGTTTTGCTAGCAAAACATATTAGGACCTTGCTTCATGTTGCAAGTTGCATTTGGATATGAGCTGAACTGACGAAAATTAGTTAGGCAACCCCAAAGGCGGGTTAACCCCTTGATTTTGGATGTTGTGAAAAATGAGATCTATATTGCACCAGAACAAAAAGAGAAAACTACTTTCACTTGCCTATTCTACATTTTTACCTATAGAAGAATGTTCTTTGATCTTGGAATAAAAATCGAAGACACAAATAAAAATTCAAAATAAATTAACACCGTCTTAAGTTATTCCTTGAAAGTTGACATTGGAAGAAGAAACTATATAAGAGCTCTGATTGGGTAAGGCTTCTTATTCGTTCATCTACCCGTCTTGACTCCTCGGATGTGTTCTCCCCCTCTCTCTCTCTCTCTCTCTCTCTCTCTCTCTCTCTCTCTCTCTCTCTCTCTCTCTCTTATTTTATACTCGTTTCTTTCATTGAGGATAATGTGTGTTTTAAGTGTGGGGAAGGGATGTTGTTTACTTTATTTTTGCTGGTTTCTGATTTTCTCTTTAAAAAGAATTAACTAAAAAATGCATGATTTTTCGTTGTTTTTTGGGATTGCAAGTGTTTTGTAAGTAATTTTTTTGTACTCTTGACTAAATATTTGTGTTGTGATGTGGGTGACTTTCTTTGCATTCCTAGTATTATAAAGTGGACTTGATTCTAAAGTATGCATAATCTGTGGTAGATCATTATCCTTGGTGAGAATTTGAGCCTTATAATAGATGAAATACAAATTTCCATTAATTTTTATTTCTTGTGTGATTTCACTCAGGTTTGTTAGTTACTCTAGAACTTGACCCGACTCTTGTTGAAACTTTTTGCTTGCATGTGCACATTGGTATGATAAAGGCATCTTATTTTTGTTTTATTTTTACCCACTTAGCCAAATAAGTCAACCTTGGAATTGTCATCCTTGGTTTGAAGCTCCTTTGAGCCTATTTATTCCATTTTTTGTTTATAACTCAATACAATCTTAAAGGTGAAAAATAATGATATACCCTATTTGAGGGGATGGGTGATTCTTGTTTGGAGTTTGTGTGGGGTTGAATTATTATATTTGTGATATTTTAAAACTTTGCAGACGAAACAAAGAAAAAAAGGAAGAAAATTCATGTTCCTATCGTATTCCTTCTGGAAAACAAATGAAAAGAAATAAAAAACAAAAAGAAAAGAGAAGAGAAAATGGTCGTAAAGAATTTGAGGGAAAGTGAATCAAATATTGTTTAGTTCGACACCCAAAGTCCCTTTCTATTCTCTTTAATCCTTTTAAATTTTAGCTTAGTACCCCTTAGGATTTTTCTCACTCTTACATTGGCCATGTTACAACCCGAATAAAGTCCTTTTGATCTTTGTGTGCATGTATTTCAAGTGTGGATTTTAGAGTCTTGTCAAGTTAATGGTAGTGCTAGCTTTTATGATATGCTTTGAGTGTAAATAAATAACATAAATACTTGAGAGTTGAGAGATCTTTATCCTGTGAGGATCTTGCTACTTATGATATACTCTTTGGTAAAGTTCCTTTTATTTGCTTTGATTGTCATAAGAAGTTACTCATTAACACCATATTCCATGAATCTTAGTATGAGACTTTTGCTTATCCCTATGTGATTCTGAAAGTCGTTGAAATTGTATGCTATGTTTTTTTTGTTGATTTTTATTTTGAATTTTGAAGTTAGAGTTTTGCTCGGAGTGCAAAAGTTCAAATGTGAGAGGATTTGATCAGTGCATTTTGATGCACCCTGTTTTACATTGATAAGAGAAAAAGCTATAAGTTTGATGTTGAAGTCAAAATCCAATTTGGAGTGCAGAAGAGTCAAATTATTAGTTTCCGTAAGAGGCTTAATAAAATAATTAGTTTTTGGGCATACTTTATGTTTATCTGGCCGAGTGCTCTTGGAGTTTGATTTTTTTTTGTATTATTTATGGAAACACATAATACTACTACTAAGTGTTCAGTTTACACAAAATTAGAATATACTAATACGAATTCCATGGAGAGCTAAACAACCAAAGGTTGATCTACTGATTTTAGATTCCATCAAAACTTTAAGGTTATTATAATTTCCAATTCAATTACGATTCCTTTTCATTTATGTCTATGAATCTCATTTAATTAATTCGATTTCTTATAGAATAGATTTAACTAAATTCAATTGATGCCTGTTTCTTAATTTAATTGCGTTTAACATTGCTTTTTTGTTAATTTGCATTAGTTTTAACCAAATGCTTAATTTAACAAATAGGAATGTAATTCATATAGTATCGATGACTCTTGTTTGTTCGATGTTGTAATTGAACACTAATCGAATCCACTTAAGTAATTGGGATGATAATAATCGATTATATATCAGAAACCAAACTAGTAGATTAACTTGTTCATCATATTTGTTTTATGTTTATCTATTTACGATTCAAGTTTCTGAAACCTTGAACCCCCTATTTCTTTTTCATATTTGTTTGTCTATTTTCAGGGTTGTAGTATAGTGGTAAGTATCTCAACTCATTAAATGACTCTATAAGCTTCTGTCTCGAATTGCTCCGAACTTTTTCCAAAAAATTAGAAAAAAAATCCTCTATTTTTTAGAAATTGCAAATTCCTTTATTTTCCATTTTTTTCTTTCTATTTTGTCATTTTCAAAAAATCCAAAAAAAATTGTAGATACATTATTTCACTTTGTTTTTAGTCATATTTTAATAATTTTTAGATTTTATTTTATTCGTTTTTGTTAGACTTTATTAGATTTTAATCGTTTTATTAGATTTCCCGTCATATTTTATTATACTTTATTTTCACTATTTATTTTACTGAAATTATCATTATCGTTATGTTTTATTTATTGCATGACTATATCCTAATATGGCTAAAGCTCAACGAACTCTAAGAGAATTTACCACACCTGATTCAATTTTTGTTGATTTTCCATCATTGTCTGATTTTGATGATACTTACATCTGTGATACATGTATTGACACTCACCTTTGTTATGTTTGTGGTGAGATAAAAGATTCCTTCCAGGGTGATCCTAACTCTTCTACAGTGACCCCATCTTTGTATTGTTTCTGTAGGTGACATTGTTCTCAACATTCCAACCCCCCCAAAAAAAATCACCCATTGAACAATCACCATCTTTAAAGCTGAAACCACTACCTGGCAATTTAAAATATGCATTTCTAGAGAGTCTAGAAAAGCTATTGATAATAATTTTATCTAAATTTGAATCTGAACAGGAACAAAAGTTGTTACAAGTATTTAGAAAACATAAGAAAGCATCTGGATGAACCTTGACTGACATTCCTGGTATTAGCTCATCAACGTGTATGCATCGGATACTTATTAAGGATGGGAAAAAATTAGTTAGGCATCCCTAAAGGCGACTTAAACCCTTGATTTTGGATGTTGTAAAAAATGAGATATATATTGCACCAGAAGACAAAGAGAATGCCACTTTCAATTGCCCATTCAACATTCTTAGCTATAGATGAAAGTTCTTTGACCTTGGAATAAAACGAAAATGCCATTTATCTATTTATGATTCATATTTTTGAAACCTTGAAACCTCTTTTTTTATATCGGTTAATCTTACTCGGATTCCTTGCAATACAACTCGAGTGTGGCTTCCGTATACAACATTTTATTAACTCTATTTTGATCTGTGTGCCACAACGGATCACCCGCTAATATTTGTATGAATAATTTCCTAAAGGCCTGAACTTCTAGTTCGACCTATCTTATTGGTCTTAATAAATGTTTCTTTAATACAATCAATACAAGTCCCCAAATAATTGAAAATTAAGGAAGTTAAAATATCATCTCTAATTAACCTTTCAACTCTTTCCTTAGAGATATGGCCTAAACACCCGTGCCACAACAAATATGATTTTTCTCTAATTTTAGACCTTTTAGAAATGGAGTTCTCGACATTCAATGATGAGGAAATTTTATCACAATTCAAATATAACTTATATAAACCATCAAACAAGATACCATTACCAGCAACTTGAGAATTCAACATAAAAATTATTTTTCCAACATAAAACGTAAACTTAAATCCAAGTCTATCCATATAAGACATTGAAATCAAATTCCTCCTAAAAGAAGGTAGATTAAATGTATCTTTCAAAACAACTTCAAAACCAGTTCCTAGAACTAAGCTAACATCTCCAACTAGCTCCACCATGACTTCGAGATCATTTCCCACCGGGAGCTTGATTTCTCTCAAATTTGGTCTCCGCTGGTTTCCGAACTCCTGTAAGGACACAACAATATGGGTTCTATAACCACTATCAAGCCACCAATAATTAGTGGGAACATCAACTAAGTTAGACTTAAAATAGACAAAAGATAAATGATTACCTCCAGATTTGTTCTTGTTGTCTAAGCAAGCTTTAAAAGCATGACAATCAGTTTTCTTATGCCATTTTTATTTACACCAGAAGCACCAAAATGTTTTCTTATGCCATTATTTTCTTATGCTATCAAGATAAGTTCAATTAACTTGGATATGACTTAGGGGAAACTTACAAAACTCAACCTTTGAACTATAGACTCAGGGGGAGCTTATAAACCTCAAACACTAATGTTGTCAAGTTAGTTAAACTGACCAACCATTATTCTTAAATACCTTTGTTTGTCATCATCAAAAAGGGGGAGATTGTTGGAACAAAAAGTGTTCATATCCCTTGGGTTTTGATGATAAAAAAATATGTAAAGAATAATTGGGTATACTAACATATATTCAAGTGTGTAGGATCATAAGCTTAAATTTCTACTCAGAATTGACCTTGATGAAATCATTTGTTGAAAAGCTAATAGTTTCAGATTCTGAAGGATCAAAATATGGTGACTCTGATCGTGCTATTTCAGCTTCCAAAGGATCATAATTTCAACATGGTTTCTCTGCTTTTGGTAACAGCTCAGAATCTGAAGACCTTAGCTAAAGGTGCTCAGCTTCTGATCCGTTTTCTATCTCCATAGCAGACCAATCTGGTCAACGCCAGACTTATGGAAAAAGTTAACTAGAGTCTATTAGTGCAAGGCTCAAGGAAAGTTTATGTGACCTCTTAAGTCTGCCCCAATGTTTGATCTATACCTAGTATGAAAAAGAAGCAGTGAAATATGTTATTACCCAATGGTTGAAGATCTTAACAAGATCCATCTTCCAATGTCTCTCTCTTGGAAATATTGCTTTTCAAATATCACTTCTGAAAACTATTTTCCAACGACACTTTTTCCGCCTCTATAAAAGGGAACTGAAGATTTGAAGGAAGGTTACCAAACTGTCGAACAATATAATAGAACATATTGAGCGCAAACTTTGAGCTAAAGTTTTATCTGTTTACTACACAAGCTCTTAAGATTTCTTGTCTTCGTATATCTTATAGATATTAAGTGTTTAAGTATCTTGTGATTGTTGTATCACTTTTATAACTCTGATTGTACATCAAGTATAGTTGTAGTATATTCTACTAAAATATTTGTTTAAAGTAGAGAAAGTCTCTTGCTAGTTTGCTTGAGAAAGGGAAGTCTCTTGCTAGTTTTCTTGAGGAGTGGAAGCCGCTTGCTTATGTGCTTGAGCAAAAGTATCTTCCTGGATTGCTTGAGCGAAAGTTTCTTCCTGGTGTGATTGAGCGGTTGAATTTCTTGCTAGTTTGTTTAAGAAAAGTGTAATTAGTTTGATTATAGTGAAAATATTTTGTTGGACAAGGGGACTGGACTACTATCAGTTTAGAAGAGAAGCCAAGATAACTTTGTGTGTTGCTTTGTTTATTGCTTCCGAATATTATTCATTTCGCTTCTCTTAACTCTGAGATTAAATTCTGAACTTGTTAAAATTATGAAGTTAGTTGTTCAGAAGCGAAAAAGAATTAACATACACAACCTCCCATTCTTTTGTATTTTTCTCACCTTCAGGACGTACTTATCCCTCGTAATCCCTTGTAATTGTGTGATGACCATAATTAGCTTCCTGCGTGAATACTCGTCTTCTGTGGAAGAAACATGACTTAACTCACCGCACCAATTTCATAAATAACTCGATTGGAAAAGGTTGGGTAGGACGTACTTGTTCCTTGTAACCCCTAATTTTTGTGTGATGGCCGTAATTAGCCCACTGTTCGAGTATTCGTTAATCACCCAAAAACATTCTCAACACATCAAACTTATTTTTCTCTCCCTCGTACGATCGAAAACCCTTTGCAAAAGAAAATTATTTTATCTGTTATACCGTGATACAAACAAATGCTTTAAGCCTCAAATTATGAGTACATATAACATTTAACTGCTAGAGTGCGATCTAAGCATTCGTTCAATAAAATCAATCAACCAATACATAGTTTTCTACGAAGAACTACGTTGCTTTAAATTTCTCTTTGCACCCGAGGATACGTAGGAGCGAGACCAACAATCTCATCAAGCACCCTAATAAAAAACCTTTTTACGGCCTCTTTTCTTTTCCTTATTGAATTTTTATTACTCGAAGAAAAAAATAATGAAAACTAACATTCTATTCACAAATCTAAATAAATGGTTCCCATTGGGCACGATAAATGTGAGGGGTGCTAATACCTTCCCCTTGCAGAATCGACTCCTGAACCCAAATTTTGTTGTGAGACCATCTTCTCTTTTCTTTTAAGGTTTTTATTGAGATTTTTATTCCCTTCTTTGGAATAAATAATGTTCGGTGACAACTTTGTTCAATCATCTGCGAGCGTGCTACGCGCTCGTTGGTCGTATTTTTTGAGATGAGATAGTAACTATGTGCAAATAAAGTAAATAACAATGGGACGAGTGTGTGTGTGTGGGGGGGGGGGGGGGTTCAAGGTTTATTTGGTTCGCAAATAAAACGAAAAAATATTTGGAATAAAATTCAATAACTAAAGGCGATTAGATCTTATTTCGACTCCCCTACTCATTCTTATGCATTAATCAAATTTATAATATGTTAAGTATTACGACGAATTAACACGACCATTGCACCTAATTCCTTGGTGTACAACTCACTAATATACACAACAATTCCCTAATTCCTTAGGCCAATTCAGATTTAAATTAGGTGTTCTAAGTTCGTTATTCAAAAGCTACAACTTATAATTACCTATTACTAATTAATTATTAATTTGAATAATCGCCAGAGATGGGATCAATAGACTAATGATCAGATATCCATACTCATCTAATATTAATTCATGCATTCGTCAATACATAAAATGCATTAAGATCAAGAATAATTAAATATTAACAATGACATAAAACAATTCAATTGACATCAAACAATCATATGACCCAAAGAGTACAAGAAGGTTTATATAAAAAAATATTGATGACTTCTCAACAGGTGTACCGATCGATAATATCAAAGTAATAAAAATAAAGATCATATCCATAGGGATTGCTATCTAATAAAGTTATGATTGTGTGAATTTAAAAGTAAAGACGGGTGTGTGTGTGTGTGTGTGGGGGGGGGGGGGGGGGGGGTTGCGAGTTATTTTTGAAAAGTAAAATTTCTAAATTCAATACGAGAAAGCGACTAGGTTTTGTATGAATTCCTTGTTTATCCTTTATTGATGTTTAATGCATTATATGGTGTACAACTCACTAACTTCTACTAGAGGTCTCCTATCCCTATTCAACCGGAGCAAGTGAAATGAGAAGTTGTCACATTACGTTAACTCAAATGCCACTACTAGAGGCCGCCTATCCATATTCAACTGGCGTAAGTAGACTAACTGTCCTATGTCAGACTCATAGGCTTAGGGTTAGTAATATGTACTCGTCTAAAATAATAAAATTAGTGCATCCACAGATAATAAGCATTACGAACAAAAACAATTAAATAAAAATATAACTTCAGTTATCCATATAACATCAAATTAAACATATGATCCAACAGGTTCAAAACAAGTTTATCAAGCAAAACCTAACCTAGTGTAATTTAGTTACTCATAGTAATACACTAAAATACCAAGCAATCAGATGTAGATAGCCTGTGAAATCCTTGAAGATTTTGGCCCCAAATGACTTCTAATGCTCTCGAAATCATCCTCCGGGTAACTTTTTCTTCACTTTCAGTCAAAAATGTAGAACCCCTAATTATGTACCAGAAAAGCCTTTTTATAACGAAAGAATGCGTCAGGACGTGTCAAAATTTGTCCAATTTTTTAGTCCATCATGCCCATGATGCCCAGTATCGCGCGCGATGCAACTCCATCGTGCCCAAGATGCCGTGCGAGAAGCGAAGAAATTTTTAAACCAATCTGGAAAGTTCTCTTGAAAAACGTAATACATTTTTTGGGAAGTACAAAAGATGTTTTTATTAATTTTTATCAGAATTTAAAATTTTCCTCATATTTTTTCTTCAATATCTTTTTTTTCTCCCTCTCTCTCTCTATGCTGACATGTTTTTATTAACTTTTTGTTGATGACAAAAGGGGGAGAGAATTGAAGTATTTAAAGAGGATACAAGTATTATTGAATGCTTTAATATACTTGAACCCTTATCATAATCCATTTTATGCTTAAATATGAACATTATTTTCTTATGTTATCAAGATAAGTTTAATTAACTTGGATATGACTTAGGGGGTGCTTACAAAACCCAACCTTTGAACTATTAGACTCAGGGGGAGCTTACAAACCTCAAACACTAATATTGTCAAGTTAGTTAAACTGACCAACCATTATTCTTAAATACCTTTGTTTGTCATCATAAAAAAGGGGGAGGTTGTTGGAACAAAAATTGTTCACATCCCTTAGATTTTGATGATAAGAAAATACGTAAATAATAATTGGGTATACTAACATATATTCAAGTGTGCAGGATCATAAGCTTAAAATTCTACTCAGAATTGACCCTAATGAAATCATATGTGGAGATGCTAAAATAATAAAATTAGTGCGTCCACAGATAATAAGCATTACGAACAAAAGAAATTAAATAAAAATATAACTTCAGATATCCATATAACATCAAATTAAACGTATGATCCAACATGTTCAAAACAAGTTCATCAAGCAAAACCTAATCTAGTGTAATTTAGTTACTCATAGTAATACACTAAAATACCAAGCAATCAGATGTAGATAGCATGTGAAATCCTTGAAGGTTTTGGCCCCAAATGACTTCCAATGCTCTCAAAATTGTCCTCCGAGTAACTTTTCCGTCACTTTTAGTAAAAAATGTAGAACCCCTAATTATATACCAGAAAAGCCTTTTTATAACGAAACAATGCGTCAAAATTTGTCCAATTTTTTAGTCCATCATGCCCATGATGCCCAGTATCGTGCGCGATGCAACTTCATCATGCCCAAGATGCCGTGCGAGAAATCCAGAAGCTTTCGTCTTTTTGTGCCCCCTTTTCCCAGCTTTTGCTATTTTCTCCATTTCTCTTCACTTGGTCAATCTTGGCTATTCTATGGCACTTTTGCTTCTTTTTTACTTGATATTTCACCGAAATCACTCCAAATACTCCTAAAAAACATGTAATGATAGAGTTTCATCACAACCATATACTTGTCCTCAAGTAACTTGCTTGCTACTGCACATTTCAACAGAAAACAAAATGCTACTATAACCAATGAACATCACATTTTTATTATTACCTGGTCATCACTTCTGCTCCTAGCTTCAATCGAGAAAATTTAGAAAAATAGTTCCAAATAAACAAGTACTCAACCTGTCTCTCATCTCACTATAATTTCACTCATAATGATAGGGGAATTTCTCAATCAACATACAAAATATTTTATATTAAATTTGAAATATTTCTAAATAAGTCGATCAAAGTTGTTTAAACACACACTTTCTGAGGGGTTTATAGGTTGCATGAGACTTTATGTTAAGGTAGGATAATTTATGAGAGTAAGCTTAAATCTTTGGAGTTAGGTACCTAGTTTTTCTTATGTTATCAAATTCCCTTTCATAAAAATCTTTGCTTGTTATATCGGTATTAGAGATTCACATTCTATGGTCTTTTTCATTCTTATTATTTTACTTTTTCTCTCTTCATTTTTTAAAGAAGTTGTAATAACTTCTTTATTACTTTTTTACAATTTTTATTTTTATTTTTGATCAATTTCTCTAGTACCCCAATCCCAAACTTAAACTTTGTTCACTTCCAAGACTAACCCCAAATTTATTATTTTTCCTGCAACTAGGAAACTAAATTTTTTGAGGGTAGAAATATAACTACTAGAAATACATGGGTTACCTGCGGATTTTCCTACAGTTTTGTCTGCGAATTCATATTGTTAAACATTGTTTCCTGCGAAATATGAGGTAGCAGAAAATTCTGCAGGAATTCTTGAGACTTTACCTGCGATTTTTGATTTAAAAATAATATATGAATTTTCCTGCGATTTCTTTTGCAGGAAATAGTTATCCATTGAAACCTCAAAATCCTTTAGAAATTCTATGGCATGCTTATTTTTAGGTTTTTTTTCCTGATCTAATTTGAGCTAGAAATGAGTTTTGATGATTAATCACCAAACACTTTCTTCACATCGCAATCTATAAAATTTTTCATGAGTGTATCTTCAAGGTCTTAAAGATTTGTGTGTTTTGCATTTAACTTATTTACTGTTGCAGATCGTGATCAGAGTGGATAAAATCCAATTGCTATTTCTGCAGTGTGCCTGTGTATGTGTGTTTCAGAAAGTAGGTTGGAGTGATAAGCAAGAAATTGGTATGTTGGTATCACTTGGTATGAATTTTAAGTTTCAATTTCTTCTCTAGTCAATTGTTTGCTTCTCATATTATTATTAACTATTTCAGCTAGGTGTTAAATTCTAGTGTGAGAACTTAGTCTCACTTGTTAATAGAGTAAATGTTGTGATCTCTTCTTGGTAACAAGTTTTTTAATCTATGCAACTTCTCCTCATGCTAATGTTGTTTGGTTGGCTTTCTTTTTTGTTGTGATTCTCATCATCAACTATGTACCTTTGAGTGCTTAATTTCTAGCTTTTTAAAGCTCCATTTACTTTATTTGTATTAGTTTCTTATTTTCTCTTAAAAAAAGAATTAATTAAAAAATGCATGATTTTTCGTTGATTTTTGGGATTGCAAGTGTTGTGTAAGTAATTTCTTTGTTCTCTTGACTAAATATTTGTGTTGTGATGTGGATGACTTTCTTTGCATTCCTAGTATTATAAAGTGGAATTGATTCTAAAGTATGCATAATTTGTGGTAGATCATTACCCTTGGTGAGAATTTGAGCCTTATAATAGATGAAATATAAATTTTCATTTATTTTTCTTTCTTGTGTGATTTCACTCATGTTTATTAGTTACTCTAGAACTTGACCCGAGTCTTGTTGAAACTTTTTGTTTGCATGTGCACACTGGTATGATAAAGGCATCTTATTTTCGTTTTATTTTTAGCCACTTAGTCAAATAAGTCAACCTTGGAATTATCATCCTTGGTTTGAAGCTCCTTTGAGCCTATTTATTTCATTTTTTGTTTATAACTCAATACAAGCTTAAAAGTGAAAAAAATGTTATACCCTATTTGAGGGGATGAATGATTCTTGTTTGGAGTTTGTGTGTTGAATTATTATATTTGTGATATATTTTAAAACTTTGCAGAAAAAAGAAAGAAAAAAAATGAAGAAAAAAACGGAAGAAAAGTCATGTTCCTATCGTATTCCTTATGAAAAAAAATGAAAAGAAATAAAAAATAAAAAGAAAAGAGAAGAGAAAATGGTTATAAAGAATTTGAGGGAAAGTGAATCAAATACTGTTTAGTTCGACTCCCAGAGTCCCTTTCTATTCTCTTTAATCCTTTTAAATATTAGCTTAGTACCCCTTATGATTTTTCTCATCCTTACATTGCCATGTTACAATCCGAATAAAGTCATTTTGGTCTTTGTTTGCATGTATTTCAAATGTGAATTTTAGAGTCTGGTCAAGCTAATGGTAGTGCTAGCTTTCATGATATGCTTTGAGTGTAAATAGATAACCTAAACACTTGAGAGTTGAGAGAATTTTATCTTGTGAGGATCTTGCTACTTATGATGTATTCTTTGGTAAATTGTCCTTTTATTTGGTTTGATTGTTACATGAAGTTACTCATTAACACCATATTCCATGAAGCTTATAATGAGAATTTTGCTTATCCCTATGTGATTCTGAAAGTTGTTGAAATTGCATGCTATGTTTTTTTTCTTATTTTTTATTTTGAATTTTGAAGTTAGAGTTTTTCTCGGAGTGCAAAAGTTCAAGTGTGGGAGAATTTGATCAGTGCATTTTGATGCACTATCTTTTACATTGATAAGAGAAAAAGCTATAAGCTTGATGTTGAAGTCAAAATCCAATTTGGAGTGCAGATGAGTCAAATTATTAGTTTTTGTAACAGACTTAATAAAATAATTAGTTTTTGGATAAAATTTATGTTTATCTGGCCCGGTGCTCTTAGAGTCTGATTTTTTTTGTTGGTATTATTTAAGCAAACACACAGTACTACTGTTAGATGTTCAATTTACACGAAATTAGAATAGGCTGATACGAATTCTATGGAGAGCTAAACAACCAAAGGTTGATCTATTGATTTTAGATTCCATCAAAACTTTGAGGTTATTATAATTTCCAATTCAATTACGATTCCTTTTCAATTATGTCTATGAATCTCATTTAATTAATTCGATTTATTATATCGACTAAATTCAATTATGTCTATCAAACCACCAAGAATTAGTGGGAACATCAATTAAGTTAGACTTAAAATAGACAAAAGCTAAATGATTACCTCCAGATTTGTTCTTGTTGTCTAAGCAAGCTTTAAAAGTATGACAATCAGTTTTCTTATGCCATTTTTCTTTACACCAAAAGCATCAAAATGATTTCTTGAAAGCAACCGGGTTAGGACCTCCAATGTCATAGTGTTGAGCATTGAGTGTTTTCCTAAACTTAGGATGTATATAAGAAGCACTATGAGTATATTTTTTACAAGAATTCTTATCAGAATGGGGTTTAGCATGAACAATCAAGAGGCCTAAATCACTTATTTTCTTATTGAGTTTCTCTTCTACAGCTACACACTTGGTAATAAGGTTATTGTCGGTCCAATTCTCACAAAAGGTATTATAGGCATTTTTGACGAGTTATATTATATGGTGTTCCACATGTCAGTTTGCACTTTCTTGCGGTTCTCTAAATCCTTCCTTCAATATCTTGGGTTAAAAACTCCCATATCTTTTTTATCTTTAAATATCACATAATTTGAATCCGTGGAGTTCAAATCACTATTGAAACATACATGAACGATGTGATAATCAATACCAAATTAGTCTTTTTCAAGGTTGTTGGAAAAAGAGGTGGAAAACAAATGTAAAAAGACTATAAATAATATAATGTAGAATATAAAACATACAATTATTTTTCATGATGCAATTGAGACATACATGAATGATTTTATTGAAACATACAAAGTTGCAACCATAGTTCTAACTTGTTTTATTTAGGATACATAAAATATGATACTTGTCCTTACATACATTTATTATTTGAACACAAATCCAGTTTGAACAAGAAGTTAGCATCTAGATGACACAAGGACGGTCAACAGAATAATTAGGCACCCAAGCAGCAGCCTTATTGCCAATGAAATGGCAAACAGAAACAGTTCCAGGGCTGACTTTGAGAGCTTCGTAAAGCAACTCAGGATTCATACCTCTTGTATCATGATGACAAACGGTTAAAGCCTTTGCTTTGCTTCCATCAGGTGCTGTCAACGAGACCACGTAAGCGGTTGTTTCACGCACTTGGTGGCAATTGAATACAACTTTTTTAAAATTCAATCGATGACACATCACTGCATTTTCACCAACTTTTTTTACTTCCTCCACAACATATTGGTCTTCATTTTTGTCGAAGGTACTTGAAATAGCCTTAATCTTTGATGTTCTAAAATGTGAAATGACATGATCAATCATAGATTCTAAAGATGATACACAATGTTTGTGTTCTCCTATAGCAGTTGGACTATTACAAAAGTCATCCAGACTTTGTCTTTCTTTATTCTCCAGCCATATGGAATCAGTCACACCTTGTCTTGGTTCTGTGAATGGTCGCACCATCTTTGCAACAGACTGAGTGTTACCCAATACTATTTTCTTTCCAGGATAAAGATCATGTGGAAAAAAAAGTGTCGAGTATTGGTTTAATTCTTCGACTCTAATGGGTAGGCTATTAGTTTTTCCATCTGCCACATGAAACAACATATTATAATTACTTCAAAAACCATGATAAATAGTCTTATTATGAGACAACATTTTGTTATATAATTCATGTTACTAACAAGGAAGCAAAAGATCTGAAAAAGTCTCAGGGAGAGGAGTGTTTGGCCACACATATTTCCAATAATCTTCTCCGGATGGTATGGCACCAGTTCTCACAAAAGCCAACTGTAAAAAAAATAATTCACATTTTATATATTAGTGTTGAATTCAAAATGATTAAACAGTTTTTTCCTCATTCCTTCTTATAAACTAGTCCATGACAATTTCAACCCAAAACCAAATATAAAATAGAGTAGAAAATAGATAACTTACACAAAAGAGAGCCAAAACCGTGATATGTGAAAACTCCATTTAGCTAGTTAATACAAACAAGTGGTAACTGTCAAGACTTTAGTGAGTGTGTATGAAAGTGTTACAACTTTCTCATTATTTATAGGTAAATACATACAATATAATTGCATGCAAAACTTGTCTTATTGATCATATTCATTCCTCCAAGTGGTAACAAACTTTATGCACGTGTCATCCATGCAAAACAATTGCATTATCTCCTCATTCTTTGCAAAGTTTGTGTGTGGTTTCGGTTTTTGTCTAAACTTACAAACTTTTTGTGCAAATGCCGTCCATGCAGGAAGATGCCATTAATTACTATCCAAACTTTGATTCTCCTTGAGCATAGCATGTGCATAATATTTACTCATTTACTGCATTATTTTACACAACTGTTTTAAACACTCCAATACTTTATTAAAGTGCCTCAAGATATTCTTTTATTAAATACAGTATAATTTAAAGACAATATTATTTTCTTTTTTATAAAATGAAATATAGCTCAATATGTTGAGCCTTAGTTAATATTTTGCTTTGCATTAAAAAGTTTATAACAATACTTAAAGCGTTTTATTTATTTATTTACTAGATGTCTATTTTTAAAATGTCATATATAACATTCTTATTATAATAAAAAATAGTAGAAATTGGACCACCAAAATTAGTAATCAACAAATCTCGTGGTATCTCGACTATATATTAATCATTAGCGTCTCCGATATTTCCATTGCTAATTTCCAAAATCCATTATGAAAAACTCTTTCTCTCTTCGGAATCTATACCTTTGGTCATAAAAAAATTTATATGGTATATGAGTATATGTAGATGGCAATGTCTATCTACTTTGCATTTTTTCACTCCTAAATTGTAAACAACCTTTTTTAATAAAAAATAATAATTTATATTTTATTGTTTTAAAACTGCTTAAAATAAAATGGTCATAAAATAATTTTAAGTTTAATTATAATTTTCAAATAGACATGAAAATGCTTTAAATTCTTTCTAAAGTATAATTTTTATTATATCTACAATTACATGTTACAAAATTAAATTTAAAATAAAAATTTAGACAATCAATTTTCTGCTACAATATAAATTCCTTTACATACAAATTTTATACAATATATTAATAAATTATATTTAATTATCATTATAAAAAAAACTCAATTGAATTAAATAATTTCCATATATGTAAAAAATAATTTTTTTAATTCTGTTTTAGATTAAAGATCCATTAGGATTTCTTTGTTTTCTGTATTTAATGAGCTTTGGCGTGGCCATAAGAATTATATTTATAACTAAATTCAGAATTTAACTATATTGAAAATAAATAAAAAAAATCAATTGAATTAAATAATTTGCATATGTTGAAAATAAATGACATAGTCAAATACACACAAACATAATACTCAATTTATTCTATAACTACCAAAACATATTACAATATTGAGAGATTCATTTTAAATTTTAATGTCTATCATGATGATTATTTATACGATATTTCAATTTTAGAATTTACACGTCTTTAATCCACAAAATGATGAAGAAACATTCTTAAGAGGGTATTAAAAATTATAAATTTTGATGCACTTATTTTACATTTTTAATTTAATTTTAATATACTATCTTTTATATATATATATATATATATATATATATATATATATATATATATATATATATATATATATATATATATATATATATATATAAGATAGTATATATGTATGTATATGTAAACATGTATTGCTATGATTCATCTTACAAATTGCTTATATATATGTATGTATATGTAAACATGTATTTGTCTATAAAATAGAAAATATACTTTTAAATATTTATTAAAATATGTACATTGAAATAACTCCATTTACATGAAATTTTAAACAGAAAAATCATCATTAGAATATTTTCTAATTAAAATTAAATCTAACAATGATTTTATAGTCCAAGTTAAATTTATGAATTTGTGTCAGAAATTAAACAACTTATGTAATCAAATCAAACTTTATTTTAAGAGCAAATTCTCTAATATGCTTTTTGGTTTATTTACAATTTAGTTTTTACTGAACATTACTTTATATATCTGAATCTACATTGTATCTGAAATAATAAATAAACTAGATGAAGATCTGTCCGGGTGCAAATAGTTTATTTATATTTTATTAAATTTTAAATATGATAAGAATTTAGTTTGACATAATATAATTATTAAATTTATTTTACAATAATTTATTATGATTATAATTGAAACAATGATATGAATTAATCACATAAAAATATATTATTTATTTGAAAGAAAAATATATGTTTGTAAATATATATATATATATATATATATATATATATATATATATATATATCTATATATATATATATATATATATATATATATATATATATATATATATATATATATTGTTTACCATGTTACCTTTTTAGCAAAAAACTAGTGGACGCCCCGGATCACTTGTCTTTATTTCTATGAGTTTTAGAAATTGGAAAAAAGTTACGAATGGAAAATATTGTTCCTTTCTTAAACACATAGAGAAGGATCCTTGCTCACCACACAACAATGCAATGAAAGCTTGTCAAGACTTGTTGAATCAAGATGGTCATATTATAAATGTTATTCAAGTGCAAAGTTCAAGTCAAAGAATGAATAATCGGTTACGACTCAAGACTTCAATTGACACTGTTTGTTGGTTAACGCTACAAGCTTTTGCTTTTAGGGGTCACGACGAAAGTAGCAAATCAAGAAATCAAGGTAACTTTCTTGAGTTATTGAAACTTTTAGCATCCTACAATGATGAAGTTGTGTTGGAAAATTTTCCACAAAATTGCAAGTATACTTCACATCAAATTCAAAAAGAGCTCTTGCAAATTCTTTCTAGTAGGGTGAAAAAGAGTATTCGTGAGGAAATTGGTGATTCCAAATTTTATATCGTTGTTGATGAAGCTCGTGATGAGTCAAAAAAGGAACAAATGGCTCTTGTATTAAGATTTGTTGATAAAGTTAGTTTAATACAAGAGAGATATTTTGATGTGACACATGTTAAAGACACCACATCTTTAACTCTTAAGGAAGCAATATGTGTATATATATGTATATATATATATATATATATATATATATATACATATATGTATATATATATATATATATATATATATATATATATATATATATGTATGTATATGTAAACATGTATTTGTCTATAAAATAGAAAATATACTTTTATATATGATTCATTCATATCATTGTTTCAATTATAATTTACAATATTATACCAAGTATATTACGATGGTTTGTGTGGCGATTATTGTAAAACCGCCATTGTTTTCTCTTTGTGGCGGTTGAAACCGCCAAAATAGAACTTCTTAAGCCGCCACAATTTTCCTTTTTTTTTTTGTAATGACAACTTTGCTTTTCACCCTTTGAAGGATGAAAAACCAGTTCTTATTTATATCTGTCAACAACTTTTTGAATCATAGCAATAATCTTTGTTTCTCTATTTATGTTTAGTGGCATGGTCGGTGGTATCAAGTGATTCATGTAATTTATTAAGAGTATTATGATGAAGTTCAAACCTAACCAATGGTTTACGCATGCTAAAAATGAATCTTTTCAAAACTTGATTCAGAGAGACGTACAATCATAAAAGAGACTCAATAATCAAAATTAAATCAAAGGTGAAAGCGATAAGACAACCAACAAAATAATTGTATTAAAGTGTTTCCCCTTAATGTATTACGAACATGCAACTACAATAAATTTTTCTAAATTTTGTTGCTTTGATTTTAACTCCAAATTAATTAAAGAGTTATGCTTTGCCTGGAATTGAAATTTTATTGCAAAGAAGTAATAAAACATTACAAGAAAATTGAGTTCTTGTGACATTCAAAATATGTCACTAAAAGTTAGTAATCTATAGGTAGATGTCTATTAGATTTTGAGTGGCACCCACATTTGATGTCAATTATAAGGGGTGTGGTGTGACACCAAATCGAATGTCACAATAACTTTTAGCTACAGTTAAATTTTTACCTAAAATTACAACACATGTCATTATAATTTTACTTTTAAATTTAATTGATGAATATTAGTAATATTAAAATCAAATTGCTTATTATAAATATTTTAAAATACATTAAGAACTAAGACAAAGTTAAATAACTAAAATTAAACAATTGTCCCATTTTCTTTTAAATTCAAATATTTCAACATATAGAGAGTTTAATTCATCTTACAAAAAAAATCACCTATATTTGTATTTTAATATTCTTATATCTTCACTTTCATATATCTATAATTCTGAATGGTCTTGTATCTTCACTGAATCTAAATTGTACCTGAAATAATAAATAAATATTTATTAAAATATGTACATTGAAATAACTCCATTTACATGAAATTTTAAACAGAAAAATCATCATTAGAATATTTTCTAATTAAAATTAAATCTAACAATGATTTTATAGTCCAAGTTAAATTTATGAATTTGTGTCAGAAATTAAACAACTTATGTAATCAAATCAAACTTTATTTTAAGAGCAAATTCTCTAATATGATTTTTGGTTTATTTACAATTTAGTTTTTACTGAACATTACTTTATATATCTGAATCTACGTTGTATCTGAAATAATAAATAAACTAGATGAAGATCTGTGCGGGTGCAAATAGTTTATTTATATTTTATTAAATTTTAAATATGATAAGAATTTAGTTTTAAATAATATAATTATTAAATTTATTTTACAATAATTTATTATGAATTATAATTGAAACAATGATATGAATTAATCACATAAAAAATATATTATTTATTTGAAAGAAAAATATATGTTTGTAAATGTGTACATATATATATATATACATACATATATATATATATATATATATATATATATATATATATATATATATATATATATATATATATATATATATTGTTTACCATGTTACCTTTTTAGCAAAAAACTAAGTGGACGCCCCGGATCACTTGTCTTTATTTTTATGGGTTTTAGAAATTGGAAGAAAGTTAGGAATGGAAAACATTGTTCCTTTCTTAAACACATAGAGAAGGATCCTTGCTCACCACACAACAATGCAATGAAAGCTTGTCAAGACTTGTTGAATCAAGATGGTCATATTATAAATGTTATTCAAGTGCAAAGTTCAAGTCAAAGAATGAATAATCGGTTACGACTCAAGACTTCAATTGACACTGTTCGTTGGTTAACACTACAAGCTTTTGCTTTTAGGGGTCATGACGAAAGTAGCAAATCAAGAAATCAAGGTAACTTTCTTGAGTTATTGAAACTTTTAGCATCCTACAATGATGAAGTTGCAAAAGTTGTGTTGGAAAATTCTCCACAAAATTGCAAGTATACTTCACATCAAATTCAAAAAGAGCTCTTGCAAATTCTTTCTAGTAGGGTGAAAAAGAGTATTCGTGAGGAAATTGGTGATTCCAAATTTTATATCGTTGTTGATGAAGCTCGTGATGAGTCAAAAAAGGAACAAATGGCTCTTGTATTAAGATTTGTTGATAAAGTTAGTTTAATACAAGAGAGATTTTTTGATGTGACACATGTTAAAGACACCACATCTTTAACTCTTAAGGAAGCAATATGTGATATACTTTCTCGACATAACCTTGATGTTTCTAACATTCGTGGTTAAGGGTATGATGGTGCTAGAAATATGAGAGGAGAATGGAATGGTTTACAAGCCCTCTTTATGAAGGATTATCCTTATGCATACTATGTTCATTGTTTTGCTCATCGATTGCAACTTGCATTAGTTACATCATCAAGAGAAGTCAAACCTATTCGTAAATTTTTTGAGAAGCTGATCTTTGTTGTGAATGTTGTTTGTTCTTCTACAAAGCGTCATGATGAGTTACAAGTTGTCCAATTAGAAGAAATTTCTTATTTGTTAGAGATTGATGAAATTGTAACTGGTAAAGATGCAAATCAAGTTGGTACATTGAAACGAGCTGGAGATACTCGTTGGGGATCACATTACGATTCAATTTCTAACTTGATAAACATGTATGAAGCAACTTGTTTAGTTTTAATTTTTTTTGCAAAAGATAGAGGGAGTTATGCTACACGTGGGGATGCAGATAGTTGTTATAATTACTTGAAGGCATTTGATTTTATATTTATTTTTCACTTGATGAAAGAAATCATGGGAATAACAGATATGCTTTGTTAAGCCTTAAAAAAAATCAAGATGTAGTTAATGTTATGAACTTGGTTCGTTCAACAAAACATCTTATTCAAGGTTTGAGAGAAAATGGTTGGGATATATTGTTTACTAAAGTGGTATCCTTTTGTGAAAAACATGTTATTGAGATTCTTGATCTTAATGATGTTCATTCAACAACAAGATTTGGACGCTCTCGTCTTGAAGAGAATCAAGTCACAATTCAGCATTACTTTAAAGTTGAAATCTTTTTCACTACCATTGACAAACAGTTACAAGAGTTGAATAGCCGATTCAGTGAGCAAGCAATGGATTTGTTAACTCTCTCTTGTTCTTTATCTCCTAAGGATGAATATAAAGCTTTTAGCATTGATACTATATGTTCTTTAGTTGAAAAATATTATCCTATGAATTTTAGTGATCAAGAGAAGAATAATTTGCAATTTCAACTCCAACATTTTCTATTTGTTGCTCGTCAAACATCAAACTTGAATAATTTATCAACTATTCAAGAACTATGCTCATGTTTGGTTGCATCTGGACAGACTGAAACTTACTTCTTGATTGATAGACTACTTCGTCTTATCATGACTCTTCCCGTTTCTACAGCCACAACTGAGAGGTCTTTTTCAGCAATGAAAATTATTAAGACTAAGTTGATAAACAAGATGGATGATGGGTTTCTTGGAGATAGCATGACAGTATATATTGAAAGGGAGATTAGTGCAAGCATTAGTTCATAGTCAATTATTGACGATTTCAAGTCACTCAGAACGCGTAAAGCATTACTTTAAGGTAGTTTTAAGTCATGTAATTTAAATTTTTAGTAATTAACTTTGTATTTATTTTAACTTTAATGTTTTATTTAAAATATTTTTTAAATATTTTATTTATAATCTTTATTTTACGTTAGCGGCCATCCCAATTTTTTTTATCTGGCTTCGCCAATATATATATATATATATATATATATATATATATATATATATATATATATATATATATATATATATATATATATATATATATATATATATATATATATATATATATATATATATATATAAAGTGAATAAGAAATATGTTAGAATCATATAAATACAAGATAAAACATTAAAACTAAATTGAAAATGTAAAATAAGTGCATAAAATATTATAATTTTTAATACCCTCTAAGAATGTTTCTTCATCATTTTGTGGATTGAAGATAATGTAAATTCTAAGATTCAAACATCATATAAATAATCATCTTGATATACATTAAAATTTAAAATGAACCTCTCGATATTCTAATATGTTTTGGTAGTTATATAATAAATGACTATGTCATTTATTTTCAACATATATGCAAATTATTTAATTCAATTAATTTTTTATTTATTTTCATTTATTTTCAATATAGTTAAATTCTGAATTTAGTTATAAAGATAATTCTTATGGTCACACCAAAGCTCATTAAATACAGAAAACAAACAAATCCTAATGGACTTTTAATCCAAAAAATAATTAAATAATAATTTTTAATATATATGCAAATTATTTAATTCAATTGAGTTATTTATAATGATAATTAAATATAATTTATTAATACATTAGGGAAAATTTGTACGTAAAAATTTATATTGTAGCTGAAAAATGATTGTCTAATTTTTTATTTTAAATTTAGTTTTGTAACATGTAATTGTAGATATAATTAAAAATTATATTTTAGAAATAATTGAAAGTATTTTTATGTCTATTTGAAAATTATAATTAAACTTAAAATTATTCTATGACCATTTTATTTTAAGCATTGTCATAATAGTTTTTGTACTATAGTTTTAAAACGGTTAAATATGAATTATTATCTTTTTCATGAAATAAATTATTTACAATTTTAGTGAAATATATCAATGTAGTTTCTTTATATAAAAAATTTATGAATGGAACGTTACACATTATAGTGAAATGAATATTAGAAATTTTAGATTAAAAATTATATTTTAGAAAGAATTTGAAGCATTTGTATTTCTATTTGAAAATTATAATTAAACTTAAAAACATTGTATGACCATTTTATTTTATAAGATTTTTTGTACTATAATTTTAAAATGGTTAAATATAAATTATTATTTTTTCATTAAAAAAGGTTATTTACAATTTAGTAGTGGAAAAAATACAAAATAGACAGACACTGTCATCTACATATGCTCATATACCATAATTAGTCAAAGGTCAATCTTGTCATAGTATTACTAAAAGTATATATAATTTTATGTTGTTTGTAGAATTGTTTGCTTGAATTTGCTACTTATTTATAGTTTTAGGGATGAAAATTTGACATTAAATTAGGTATTAAATATATACTTGTTTCTTTTATCATCCCAATTACATTATTGATTTTTTTTCTAATCATTGCGATATATTATGTGCAAATTGGTAAATACTTTTGCCTTTTCCAATAATATCTGAATAAATGATTGGTTGTATAATATTTTTAGAAAAATAGTGAAGATTTTGGCGGTTGTATATACCATATTAAATCAAGTATATTACGACGGTTTGAACCATAGTCACGATCTTGGTTTCTATGGTTGTGTTTAATGGCGTGGTCGGTGGTATCAGTTGACTCATGTAATTGATTAAAAATATCATTATGAAGTTCAAATCTAACCAATGGTTTATGCATGCTAAAAACGAATCATTTCAAAACTTGATTCAGAGAGACATGCAATCATGAAAGAGACTCAATAATCGAATGTAAATCAAAGATGAAAGCGATAAGACAATCAACAAAATAATTGTATTAGGGTGTTCCTCCTTAATGTTTTAGGGACGTGCAACTAGAATAAGTTCTTCTAAATTTTGTTGTTTTGGTTTTGACTCCAAATTAATTGAAGAGTTATGCTTTGGTTGAAATTGAAATTTTATTACAAAAAATAATAAGACACTACAAGACAAATTGACTTCTCTTAACATTCAAAATATGTCACTATAAATTAGTAATTTATAGGTAGATGTCTAAAAGACTTTGAGTGACACCCACCTTTGGTTTGGATCATCTGTTAAATTTGATTTGAATCAAACAGGACGGACTAATTGAAAAAAAAATATGGAAAAATTGCATGATTTGAATCATGTGTAAAGTGTGATTCGAATCAATTGAGACAGAGATGATCCCAGAGTTTGATGATTTGAATCATGTGTAAAATATGATTCAAGTCAAATTATTTTGAGGTTTTCTGTTTTCCAACTGTCCAAAATGATTCGAATCGGGATTTTTATTTGATCCGAATCAAACACTCAAAATTCCAATTTTTCAAAATTAGCGATGAAAATATTGAACACGCTGATGATGAATATATAGTCGAGATACCGTGAGATTTGTTGATCACTAACTTTGATGATCCACTTTCTATTATTTTTTATTATAATAAAAATTGTATATATGAAATTTTAAAAATAGGGGTATAGTAAAGACTAAAGTTGCAAACTCTACCTAAATATTTGATATATAAAAAAAACGCTTTAAGTATGGTTATAAACTTTTTAAAACAAAGCAAAATATTAACTAAGGCTTGAGCTATAAACCCAACCGATTCATATTAAATATAATTTTCATTTTATAAACAGAAAATATATATTGTCTTTAAATTATATATTTGCCCGATACTGTATTTAATAAAAGAATATCGTGAGGCACTTTAATAAAGTATTGGAGTGTTTAAAACAGTTGTGTAAAATAATGCAGTAAATGAGTAAATATTATGCACATGCTATGCTCAAGGAGAATCAAAGTTTGGATAGTAATTAATGGCATCTTCCTGCATGGACGGCATTTGCACAAAAAGTTTGTAAGTTTAGACAAAAACCGAAACCACACAAAAACTTTGCAAAGAATGAGGAGATAATGCAATTGTTTTGCATGGATGGCACGTGCATAAAGTTTGTTACCACTTGGAGGAATGAATATGATCAATAAGACAAGTTTTGCATGCAATTATAGTGTATGTATTTACCTATAAATAATGAGAAAGTTGTAACAGTTTCATACACACTCCACTAAAGTCTTCACAGTTACCACTTGTTTGTAACTAGCTAAATGGAGTTTTCACATATCACGGTTTTGGCTCTCTTTTGTGTAAGTTATATATTTTCTACTCTATTATATATATGATGATGTATATTTGTTTATAAGAAGGAATGAGGAAAAAACTCTTTAATCATTTTGAATTCAACACTAATATATAAAATGTGAATTATTATTTTTACAGTTGGCTTTTGTGAGTACCGGTGCCATACCATCCGGAGAAGATTATTGGAAATATGTGTGGCCAAACACTCCTCTCCCTGAGGCTTTTTCAGATCTTTTGCTTCCTTGTTAGTAACATGAATTATATAACGAAATGTTGTCTCATAATAAGACTATTTATCATGGTTTTTGAAGTAATTATAATATGTTGTTTTATGTGGCAGATGGAAAAACTAATAGCCTACCCATTAGAGTCGAAGAATTAAACCAATACTCGACACTTTTTTTTCCACATGATCTTTATCCTGGAAAGAAAATAGTATTGGGTAACACTCAGTCTGTTGCAAAGATGGTGCGGCCATTCACAGAACCAAGACAAGGTGTGACTGATTCCATATGGCTGGAGAATAAAGAAAGACAAAGTCTGGATGACTTTTGTAATAGTCGAACTGCTAAAGGAGAACACAAACATTGTGTATCATCTTTAGAATCTATGATTGATCATGTCATTTCACATTTTAGAACATCAAAGATTAAGGCTATTTCAAGTACCTTCGACAAAAATGAAGACCAATATGTTGTGGAGGAAGTAAAAAAAGTTGGTGACAATGCAGTGATGTGTCATAGATTGAATTTTGAAAAAGTTGTATTCAATTGCCACCAAGTGCGTGAAACAACCGCTTACGTGGTCTCGTTGGCAGCACCTGATGGAAGCAAAGCAAAGGCTTTAACCGTTTGTCATCATGATACAAGAGGTATGAACCCTGAGTTGCTTTACGAAGCTCTCAAAGTTAGCCCTGGAAATGTTTCTGTTTGCCATTTCATTGGCAATAAGGCTGCTGCTTGGGTGCCTAATTATTCTGTTGACCGTCCTTGTGTTATCTAGATGCTAACTTCATGTTCAAACTGGATTTATGTTCAAATAATAAATGTATGTAAGGACAACTATGATTTTATGTATTCTAAATAAAACAAAGTTAGAAATATGGTTGCAACTTTGTATGTTTCGATAAAATCATTCATGTATGTTTCAATTGCATAATGAAAAATAATTGTATGTTTTATATTCTAGATTATTTATTAGTCTGTTTGTTGGAGTACAAGGTGATAAAGATGAAAAAAACAAATAAGAGAAAGAGTAATAATAAATTTCCACTACTTTTAAAAGTTATAAAATGGTTGCACACAGACTGCAAAAAGAATAATAGTACTCACACCGCTCATTTGCTTAAATACAAGTGGGACTTAAAGAAAATACTAAAATATTACTAGTATCTAACAAACTTTGTCAACAAGTTTCTGAAAATGAATTAATTCTAGTATCATCATTTAATTCATATTTAGCTTAACAAAACCTAACAATATCAATTTCATCCCTCAAGCGGAGAAATTGATTTGTCTTAATCGACTTTGTTAGAACATCTATCAACTACTTCTGGATACAATAGAGTGTATAAAGGTTTGAAGTTTCTGGTTAAATACCAACCTGAAACCTAGGGAATAGGGTGGTGGGGATTGTGGTTGTTAGGTTAGAGGGGTGGTCAAAGGGAGCACAAAGGCAGAGAAAGAAGAGATGGTTAAGAGAGAGTAAGAGTGTAGAAAGAGAAAAAATACTGAAAATGAGGGGGCAGCGTGGAAATGGATTAAATACCCCCCCCCCCCCAATATGGTGCTAAGTGAGAGACACATGAGTCTCTCCCAACCAATGAGACTGTTGACTTTGACCAGTCATTATGCATGCGCGTCCATCATGTGCTCCCATTAACTTGTAATCTGAATCCCTCATCTTGATTGCCTTGACTTAATATGACAATCGCATGACCCTTATGTCATATGCATAGATTCCGTTGAATTGATCCAATGTCCCTGGATGAGAGTCAACCGTTGACTCTCTTCATTGACCCTCTACCCAGCACCAGGCTTCAAAAGTAAATGTGTCTAGACCCCATTGCTTTTCACAACCCCCCCCCCCCCCCCCTTTACCTAGCCCATTGCTATTTGAATACAAATTACACCCCCTACTCTATTAATTTAATTTAATTAATTTAACTTGTTTTCTTAATGAATAATTTTATCAATTAATTTTTATAATTAGAATTTAATCAATAATTTATTAAAATAATTAATTTTAATAATCAAGGATTTACTTTATTTTATTTTTAATTACAAAAAAAATATAAAGTATGTTTTAACGATTAGGGTTTATTAGAATAATTCCGCGATTAATTTTAGGGTTAGTATTTAGTCATTATTAAGATTAATTACGATTTAGTCAAGATCATATCAATTTGTCTTCGTCTATTAATCATGTTTATTATTCTCAAATAAAATAAATTATGTATATATATGTCATTTAATTTAATTTCTAATTAAATTAATTATAATATTTTTGCAAACTAAAAGTTAAACAAAATCAATACCACAAATTCAAATTTTAAGTCCTCTGCCCTTTTGATTGAGGCATTTTCAAAATCAAACATTTCTCCGCCCCTGATGCGTTGAGAACTTGCAATAATCTAAAAACAATCAAACAAACAAACATTTTCTAGAAGAACTACGGTATTCTGATCCTTAATCTAACATGTAGGTACGTAGGCATAGAGTCGTAGCACTCTAGCGAGTACAATAACCAAAAAATCTTTTTTGTGTCTAACTTCATTAATCAATTGTTTTCTTTAAACAATAGTATTTTCTTTGTAAATAAATACCTTAAGAAAATAATAAATAATATGAGCAAACATTCCCTTAGAAACACAAACTAACCCTAGGATTATATGAGGATCCCATTGAGTACAATAGAAGTGAGGGGTTCCTAACACATTCCCCTTACTTAACTGACTCCCGAACCTTATTGTCTCACCCTTAACTTGAGGTTTTATCATTATTTTCCTGTTTCTTAGGAACAAATAATGGATGATGACGACTCTATAATTTTTCAGCCTCGACAGCCTCAAACAAGCTTTTTTTCCATAACTACTATAGTTGAAAAGAGGTCTTTTTTGAAGACTAAATGTGAAGATATAACCTACTTGTGTCATTATAGGTATGGTGTCTTGAGCCTCTAGGGAATAAAAATGCTAGACAAGAAGCATGCAGTGAAAGGATTTCCTAGAATTGAAGATTCAAAACAAGTATATGTAGAGTACATGGTAGGAAAGAAACATAGAGAAATAATTACAAAGAAGAGTGACCGAAGATCAACAAGAAGATTGGAGCTTGTACACTCTACCATATGTGGCTCTATAAATCCCTTAGCAAACAAAAATGAGAGGTATATGTCAGCCATGTTTATACTTATTAAGTGAAAAGTGAAAACAAGGTTTAGATGAAAACTCAAGAGTTTTGACATTTTATCTAGTCTTGATGACATTCATTCAGTCATCTATCAATTGAGAAGTCAAAAGACTTGATTTCTCAATCTCAGTGCATCATTCATTATGTTGTGTCATGTTTTAGAGGTTTAGAGGGTGACAGTCAAGAGTATTTTCGCCATCTAAATCTTTGTAGAATTTTAATTGTAATTGAGAATCATAAGTAAATGGTCCAAGAGTGATCCATTTGCACCTGATTATCTTTTCAGAATTTCTCAACCAGTAAACCAATGCATTTACAAGACATTTGCATTTTCTACTTATCACATCATGTATTTCATTCCGTATAACGTTTAGAATACCAAATAGAGTAATTTTTCGGATCTACAAACATATCAGTTGAATCGATTTTCAAATGTAGGCAGAAGTAAAGGGCGAAAAATTTAAAAATCAAGCTTGCAGACGTCAGTATTCTTAATTTACGGTTTGCACAGTCTAACCTGGCGTGCTCATTTTATTTTTTTGAGTACTTTTTCGACCGCATTTTAATCAGTCTAGGCCTTTTTAATCGGTCATTTTTTACTTAAAAATTTGATCAAAACCTGTATGTTTTCAAGAAGTTTATTTTAAGTTGATCGTTTTGATGCGTTCATTAAAAAAATTCGAGCATTTTTGCATCTGATTTTCGTTCATTAAAAGGAATGAAGGATGTTGGATATGAGAAATTGACTCTTGTTCGGGAGGCAACATTCCATCTATTCTAAAAAGACCCTATTTTGATCGGGAGGCAACATTAAAAGGAATGAAGGATGTTGGATATGTGACAGTTGCCCCTATTTAAGTATCTTCAACACGAGAATATGAAGAAGTACACTCTTCATATGATCAAAGTGGGAGATAGTTAAATACTAAAAAGACCAGAATTTTGATCCTGAAATGAAAATGATAGGATATGATATGAGATGAATGCCTGAATGAATGACTCTTTTTTATTTGATTTGCTAGGGATATGATCAGACATAAGATAAACCCTAGCATGATGCTTTATGATGGATACAAAATGAAACAAAGATCTGTGGGGGATGCTGATGGTCCACAGGGAGACAGACAAATGGTTGATGATGGTATCTTAGCATGCTTGGGTTCATCCAAATCCTTGCAAAAATCCCAACTCATCTCCCTCTCATTAAGAGCTCTCACACCTAAGCCACTCAGGTTCATCATCTGAACCTGAGCTAGCTCTTAGCAAACCTCTTATCATCTTTTCCGGAGAGAAAAAAGAAAATGAGTAGAAGGAGAATACGAAGAAAATCATCAAATATATATCGGAAGAGATAATTCAAACTCATACCTTTAAGGTTGGACCTCATCAGAGCTTCAAAGCTCTGACGAGGTATTCTTTTCCCTTATTTCTTGCATTTTTTTCACACATACTCATTGATCCATGAAGTTTGTATTTTTGTTTTTACCCTTGGCAATAACGATGTTGATGACGGCGAAAGAATCTCTGCTTCCAAGTAAATGTTCTTAGTCTCTCTCTCTCTTGCTTTAACTTCTGAATTCTTCTTCTTTCCCTTCTTGGCTAGAAAGCTTCTGAGTGGTTGATGTTGTTGATTGAACTCTCTCTATGAGTGTGATGAGGTTGATTCAACCAGAGAGGGAGAGATTAAGTTCAGATTTTTAGAGGTTAATGGTGATGGTGAATGAATGATGAAGCTGAGGGTGATGAAGATGAGTGTGTTGAGAGTCAAAAAATGATTGAGGGATTTTTGTGTTGATGATTCATGGTTTAGATGAGAAAATGATTGATCTTTTTGTTGTAGCTAGAGAATGAGGATTATATATGTTGTTATTGTTATTGGGATTAGAAAATTCCGTTATGGAAGTTTGTGAATTCAGTTGGAATGTGTGAATGAAGGAAATGGTTAATTATTCTCTATTACTGACTTTGAAAGTTAATTAGTGAGTGATAGGTGATGTGGCATTAGTTGGTTAGTTCAATTAGCATGGCTAGTTCAATTAGTTAGTAGGAATTGAAATGTGAATGTGTTTAATTTGTTTTTGTGATGAGTGATGATAGGTCATTTTTGATGATGATATGCTTGAGTGTTATGTATGCTCAGTTAGATTGCATGACATATAAGTTGATTTGATTAACTGAATTTGACATAGATTTGCATATGGATCATGTTTGATGCTTGCTGCACGGCTTGATTGCACTCTGGTTTAGGTTTGGCTCATGGTGTAGCAAATTATATGCAGCTTGGTATTTGCTTGGTCTGTGTTTGCATGGTGACGTTAATGGTATGTTATGCTGCATTTGTTTTTGGCTATGCCCGAAATTGCTTGATATTAAAATGGTGTGTTTGGTCTAAATACTTGTCATGTATTGATGCAGATTTACACTTGTTCAACTGCTACTGAATTAGACTGGTGTGCATATCTTGCTTGGCTTGGCATGTTGGTTCTGCAAATTGGTCATGGTGTGGTTTTGCAGGGCTGCACAACCTACATGGTTTTGTATGTGGTTTTGCTAGCAAAACATATTAGGACCTTGCTTCATGTTGCAAGTTGCATTTGGATATGAGCTGAACTGACGAAAATTAGTTAGGCAACCCCAAAGGCGGGTTAACCCCTTGATTTTGGATGTTGTGAAAAATGAGATCTATATTGCACCAGAACAAAAAGAGAAAACTACTTACACTTGCCTATTCTACATTTTTACCTATAGAAGAATGTTCTTTGATCTTGGAATAAAAATCGAAGACACAAATAAAAATTCAAAATAAATTAACACCGTCTTAAGTTATTCCTTGAAAGTTGACATTGGAAGAAGAAACTATACAAGAGCTCTGATTGGGTAAGGCTTCTTATTCGTTCATCTATCCGTCTTGACTCCTCGGATGTGTTCTCCCTCTCTCTCTCTCTCTCTCTCTCTCTCTCTCTCTCTCTCTCTCTCTCTCTTTCTCTCTCTCTTATTTTATACTCGTTTCTTTCATTGAGGATAATGTGTGTTTTAAGTGTGGGGAAGGGATGTCGTTTACTTTATTTTTGCTGGTTTCTGATTTTCTCTTTAAAACGAATTAACTAAAAAATGCATGATTTTTCGTTGTTTTTTGGGATTGCAAGTGTTTTGTAAGTAATTTTTTTGTACTCTTGACTAAATATTTGTGTTGTGATGTGGGTGACTTTCTTTGCATTCCTAGTATTATAAAGTGGACTTGATTCTAAAGTATGCATAATCTGTGGTAGATCATTATCCTTGGTGAGAATTTGAGCCTTATAATAGATGAAATACAAATTTCCATTAATTTTTATTTCTTGTGTGATTTCACTCAGGTTTGTTAGTTACTCTAGAACTTGACCCGACTCTTGTTGAAACTTTTTGTTTGCATGTGCACATTGGTATGATAAAGGCATCTTATTTTTGTTTTATTTTTACCCACTTAGACAAATAAGGCAACCTTGGAATTGTCATCCTTGGTTTGAAGCTCCTTTGAGCCTATTTATTCCATTTTTTGTTTATAACTCAATACAATCTTAAAGGTGAAAAATAATGATATACACTATTTGAGGGGATGGGTGATTCTTGTTTGGAGTTTGTGTGGGGTTGAATTATTATATTTGTGATATTTTAAAACTTTGCAGACGAAACAAAGAAAAAAACGAAGAAAAAAAGGAAGAAAATTCATGTTCCTATCGTATTCCTTCTGGAAAACAAATGAAAAGAAATAAAAAACAAAAAGAAAAGAGAAGAGAAAATGGTCGTAAAGAATTTGAGGGAAAGTGAATCAAATACTGTTTAGTTCGACACCCAAAGTCCCTTTCTATTCTCTTTAATCCTTTTAAATTTTAGCTTAGTACCCCTTAGGATTTTTCTCACTCTTACATTGGCCATGTTACAACCCGAATAAAGTCCTTTTGATCTTTGTGTGCATGTATTTCAAGTGTGGATTTTAGAGTCTTGTCAAGTTAATGGTAGTGCTAGCTTTTATGATATGCTTTGAGTGTAAATAAATAACATAAATACTTGAGAGTTGAGAGATCTTTATCCTGTGAGGATCTTGCTACTTATGATATACTCTTTGGTAAAGTTCCTTTTATTTGCTTTGATTGTCATAAGAAGTTACTCATTAACACCATATTCCATGAATCTTAGAATGACTTTTGCTTATCCCTATGTGATTCTGAAAGTCGTTGAAATTGTATGCTATGTTTTTTTTGTTGATTTTTATTTTGAATTTTGAAGTTAGAGTTTTGCTCGGAGTGCAAAAGTTCAAATGTGAGAGGATTTGATCAGTGCATTTTGATGCACCCTGTTTTACATTGATAAGAGAAAAAGCTATCAGTTTGATGTTGAAGTCAAAATCCAATTTGGAGTGCAGAAGAGTCAAATTATTAGTTTCCGTAAGAGGCTTAATAAAATAATTAGTTTTTGGGCATAATTTATGTTTATCTGGCCGAGTGCTCTTGGAGTTTGATTTTTTTTTGTATTATTTATGGAAACACATAATACTACTACTAAGTGTTCAGTTTACACAAAATTAGAATATACTAATACGAATTCCATGGAGAGCTAAACAACCAAAGGTTGATCTACTGATTTTAGATTCCATCAAAACTTTAAGGTTATTATAATTTCCAATTCAATTACGATTCCTTTTCATTTATGTCTATGAATCTCATTTAATTAATTCGATTTCTTATAGAATAGATTTAACTAAATTCAATTGATGCCTGTTTCTTAATTTAATTGCGTTTAACATTGCTTTTTTGTTAATTTGCATTAGTTTTAACCAAATGCTTAATTTAACAAATAGGAATGTAATTCATATAGTATCGATGACTCTTGTTTGTTCGATGTTGTAATTGAACACTAATCGAATCCACTTAAGTAATTGGGATGATAATAATCGATTATATATCAGAAACCAAACTAGTAGATTAACTTGTTCATCATATTTGTTTTATGTTTATCTATTTACGATTCAAGTTTCTGAAACCTTGAACCCCCTATTTCTTTTTCATATTTGTTTGTCTATTTTCAGGGTTGTAGTATAGTGGTAAGTATCTCAACTCATTAAATGACTCTATAAGCTTCTGTCTCGAATTGCTCCGAACTTTTTCCAAAAAATTAGAAAAAAAATCCTCTATTTTTTAGAAATTGCAAATTCCTTTATTTTCCATTTTTTTCTTTCTATTTTGTCATTTTCAAAAAATCCAAAAAAATCTTGTAGATACGTTATTTCACTTTATTTGTTTTTAGTCATATTTTAATAATTTTTAGATTTTATTTTATTCGTTTTTGTTAGACTTTATTAGATTTTAATCGTTTTATTAGATTTTCCGTCAAATTTTATTATACTTTATTTTCACTATTTATTTTACTGAAATTATCATTATCGTTATGTTTTATTTGTTGCATGACTATATCCTAATATGGCTAAAGCTCAACGAACTCTAAGAGAATTTACCACACCTGATTCAATTTTTGTTGATTTTCCATCATTGTCTGATTTTGATGATACTTACATCTGTGATACATGTATTGACACTCACCTTTGTTATGTTTGTGGTGAGATAAAAGATTCCTTCCAGGGTGATACTAACTCTTCTACAGTGACCCCATCTTTGTATTGTTTCTGTAGGTTACATTGTTCTCAACATTCCAACCCCCCCCCCCCCCCAAAAAAAATCACCCATTGAACAATCACCATCTTTAAAGCTGAAACCACTACCTGGCAATTTAAAATATGCATTTCTAGAGAGTCTAGAAAAGCTATTGATAATAATTTTATCTAAATTTGAATCTGAACAGGAACAAAAGTTGTTACAAGTATTTAGAAAACATAAGAAAGCATCTGGATGAACCTTGACTGACATTCCTGGTATTAGCTCATCAACGTGTATGCATCAGATGCTTATTAAGGATGGGAAAAAATTAGTTAGGCATCCCTAAAGGCGACTTAAACCCTTGATTTTGGATGTTGTAAAAAATGAGATATATATTGCACCAGAAGACAAAGAGAATGCCACTTTCAATTGCCCATTCAACATTCTTAGCTATAGATGAAAGTTCTTTGACCTTGGAATAAAACGAAAATGCCATTTATCTATTTATGATTCATATTTTTGAAACCTTGAAACCCCATTTTTTATATCGGTTAATCTTACTCGGATTCCTTGCAATACAACTCGAGTGTGGCTTCCGTATACAACATTTTATTAACTCTATTTTGATCTGTGTGCCACAGCGGATCACCCGCTAATATTTGTATGAATAATTTCCTAAAGGCCTGAACTTCTAGTTCGACCTATCTTATTGGTCTTAATAAATGTTTCTTTAATACAATCAATACAAGTCCCCAAATAATTGAAAATTAAGGAAGTTAAAATATCATCTCTAATTAACCTTTCAAATCTTTCCTTAGAGATATGGCCTAAACACCCGTGCCACAACAAATATGATTTTTCTCTAATTTTAGACCTTTTAGAAATGGAGTTCTCGACATTCAATGATGAGGAAATTTTATCACAATCCAAATATAACTTATATAAACCATCAAACAAGATACCATTACCAACAACTTGAGAATTCAACATAAAAATTATTTTTCCAACATAAAACGTAAACTTAAATCCAAGTCTATCCATATAAGACACTGAAATCAAATTCCTCCTAAAAGAAGGTAGATTAAATGTATCTTTCAAAACAACTTCAAAACCAGTTCCTAGAACTAAGCTAACATCTCCCACTAGCTCCACCATGACTTCGAGATCATTTCCCACCGGGAGCTTGATTTCTCTCAAATTTGGTCTCCGCTGGTTTCCGAACTCCTGTAAGGACACAACAATATGGGTTCTATAACCACTATAAAGCCACCAATAATTAGTGGGAACATCAACTAAGTTAGACTTAAAATAGACAAAAGATAAATGATTACCTCCAGATTTGTTCTTGTTGTCTAAGCAAGCTTTAAAAGCATGACAATCAGTTTTCTTATGCCATTTTTATTTACACCAGAAGCACCAAAATGTTTTCTTATGCCATTATTTTCTTATGCTATCAAGATAAGTTTAATTAACTTGGATATGACTTAGGGGAAACTTACAAAACTCAACCTTTGAACTATAGACTCAGGGGGAGCTTATAAACCTCAAACACTAATGTTGTCAAGTTAGTTAAACTGACCAACCATTATTCTTAAATACCTTTGTTTGTCATCATCAAAAAGGGGGAGATTGTTGGAACAAAAAGTGTTCATATCCCTTGGGTTTTGATGATAAAAAAATATGTAAAGAATAATTGGGTATACTAACATATATTCAAATGTGTAGGATCATAAGCTTAAATTTCTACTCAGAATTGACCTTGATGAAATCATTTGTTGAAAAGCTAATAGTTTCAGATTCTGAAGGATCAAAATATGGTGACTCTGATCGTGCTATTTCAGCTTCTAAAGGATCATAATTTCAACATGGTTTCTCTGCTTTTGGTAACAGCTCAGAATCTGAAGACCTTAGCTAAAGGTGCTCAGCTTCTGATCCGTTTTCTATCTCCATAGCAGACCAATCTGGTCAATGTTTGATCTATACCTAGTATGAAAAAGAAGCAGTGAAATATGTTATTACCCAATGGTTTAAGATCTTAACAAGATCCATCTTCCAATGTCTCTCTCTTGGAACTATTGCTTTTCAAATATCACTTGTGAAAACTACTTTCCAACGACACTTTTTCCGCCTCTATAAAAGGGAACTGAAGATTTGAAGGAAGGTTACAAAACTGTCGAACAATATAATAGAACACATTGAGCGCAAACTTTGAGCTAAAGTTTTATCTGTTTACTACACAAGCTCTTAAGATTTCTTGTCTTCGTATATCTTATAGATATTAAGTGTTTAAGTATCTTGTGATTGTTGTATCACTTTTATAACTCTGATTGTACATCAAGTATAGTTGTAGTATAGTCTACTAAAATATTTGTTTAAAGTAGAAAAAGTCTCTTGCTATTTTGCTTGAGAAAGGGAAGTCTCTTGCTAGTTTTCTTGAGGAGTGGAAGCCGCTTGCTTATGTGCTTGAGCAAAAGTATCTTCCTGGATTGCTTGAGCGAAAGTTTCTTCCTGGTGTGATTGAGCGGTTGAATTTCTTGCTAGTTTGTTTAAGAAAAGTGTAATTAGTTTGATTATAGTGAAAATATTTTGTTGGACAAGGGGACTGGACTACTATCAGTTTAGAAGAGAAGCCAAGATAACTTTGTGTGTTGCTTTGTTTATTGCTTCCGAATATTATTCATTCCGCTTCTCTTAACTCTGAGATCAAATTCTGAACTTGTTAAAATTATGAAGTTAGTTGTTCAGAAGCGAAAAAGAATTAACATACACAACCTCCCATTCTTTTGTATTTTTCTCACCTTCAGGACGTACTTATCCCTCGTAATCCCTTGTAATTGTGTGATGACCATAATTAGCTTCCTGCGTGAATACTCGTCTTCTGTTGAAGAAACATGACTTAACTCACCGCACCAATTTCATAAATAACTCGATTGGAAAAGGTTGGGTAGGACGTACTTGTTCCTTGTAACCCCTAATTTTTGTGTGATGGCCGTAATTAGCCCACCGTTCGAGTATTCGTTAATCACCCAAAAACATTCTCAACACATCAAACTTATTTTTCTCTCCCTCGTACGATCGAAAACCCTTTGCAAAAGAAAATTATTTTATCTGTTATACCGTGATACAAACAAATGCTTTAAGTCTTAAATTATGAGTACATATAACATTTAACTGCTAGAGTGCGATCTAAGCATTCGTTCAATAAAATCACTCAACCAATACATAGTTTTCTACGAAGAACTACGTTGCTTTAAATTTCTCTTTGCACCCGAGGATACGTAGGAGCGAGACCAACAATCTCATCAAGCACCCTAATAAAAAACCTTTTTACGGCCTCTTTTCTTTTCCTTATTGAATTTTTATTACTCGAAGAAAAAAATAATGAAAACTAACATTCTATTCACAAATCTAAATAAATGGTTCCCATTGGGCACGATAAATGTGAGGGGTGCTAATACCTTCCCCTTGCAGAATCGACTCCTGAACCCAAATTTTGTTGTGAGACCATCTTCTCTTTTCTTTTAAGGTTTTTATTGAGATTTTTTATTCCCTTCTTTGGAATAAATAATGTTCGGTGACAACTTTGTTCAATCATCTGCGAGCGTGCTACGCGCTCGTTGGTCGTATTTTTTGAGATGAGATAGTAACTATGTGCAAATAAAGCAAATAACAATGGGACGAGTGTGTGTGTGGGGGGGGGGGGGGGTTCAAGGTTTATTTGGTTCGCAAATAAAACGAAAAAATATTTGGAATAAAATTCAATAACTAAAGGCGATTAGATCTTATTTCGACTCCCCTACTCATTCTTATGCATTAATCAAATTTATAATATGTTAAGTATTACGACGAATTAACACGACCATTGCACCTAATTCCTTGGTGTACAACTCACTAATATACACAACAATTCCCTAATTCCTTAGGCCAATTCAGATTTAAATTAGGTGTTCTAAGTTCGTTATTCAAAAGCTACAACTTATAATTACCTATTACTAATTAATTATTAATTTGAATAATCGCCAGAGATGGGATCAATAGACTAATGATCAGATATCCATACTCATCTAATATTAATTCATGCATTCGTCAATACATAAAATGCATTAAGATCAAGAATAATTAAATATTAACAATGACATAAAACAATTCAATTGACATCAAACAATCATATGACCCAAAGAGTACAAGAAGGTTTATATAAAAAAATATTGATGACTTCTCAACAGGTGTACCGATCGATAATATCAAAGTAATAAAAATAAAGATCATATCCATAGGGATTGCTATCTAATAAAGTTATGATTGTGTGAATTTAAAAGTAAAGACGGGTGTGTGTGTGTGTGGGGGGGGGGGGGGTTGCGAGTTATTTTTGAAAAGTAAAATTTCTAAATTCAATACGAGAAAGCGACTAGGTTTTGTATGAATTCCTTGTTTATCCTTTATTGATGTTTAATGCATTATATGGATGATAAAGTCGTTATATTTTTATGATGAACTAACAAGACCACTGTAACCAATCCCTTTGGTGTACAACTCACTAACTTCTACTAGAGGTCTCCTATCCCTATTCAACCGGAGCAAGTGAAATGAGAAGTTGTCACATTACGTTAACTCAAATGCCACTACTAGAGGCCGCCTATCCATATTCAACCGGCGTAAGTAGACTAACTGTCCTATGTCAGACTCATAGGCTTAGGGTCAGTAATATGTACTCGTCTAAAATAATAAAATTAGTGCATCCACAGATAATAAGCATTACGAACAAAAGCAATTAAATAAAAATATAACTTCAGTTATCCATATAACATCAAATTAAACATATGATCCAACAGGTTCAAAACAAGTTTATCAAGCAAAACCTAACCTAGTGTAATTTAGTTACTCATAGTAATACACTAAAATACCAAGCAATCAGATGTAGATAGCCTGTGAAATCCTTGAAGATTTTGGCCCCAAATGACTTCTAATGCTCTCGAAATCATCCTCCGGGTAACTTTTTCTTCACTTTCAGTCAAAAATGTAGAACCCCTAATTATGTACCAGAAAAGCCTTTTTATAACGAAAGAATGCGTCAGGACGTGTCAAAATTTGTCCAATTTTTTAGTCCATCATGCCCATGATACCCAGTATCGCGCGCGATGCAACTCCATCGTGCCCAAGATGCCGTGCGAGAAGCGAAGAAATTTTTAAACCAATCTGGAAAGTTCTCTTGAAAAACGTAATACATTTTTTGGGAAGTACAAAAGATGTTTTTATTAATTTTTATCAGAATTTAAAATTTTCCTCATATTTTTTCTTCAATATCTTTTTTTTCTCCCTCTCTCTCTCTCTCTCTCTATGCTGACATGTTTTTATTAACTTTTTGTTGATGACAAAAGGGGGAGAGAATCATTGAAGTATTTAAAGAGGATAAAAGTATTATTGAATGCTTTAATATACTTGAACCCTTATCATAATCCATTTTATGCTTAAATATGAACATTATTTTCTTATGTTATCAAGATAAGTTTAATTAACTTGGATATGACTTAGGGGGTGCTTACAAAACCCAACCTTTGAACTATTAGACTCAGGGGGAGCTTACAAACCTCAAACACTAATATTGTCAAGTTAGTTAAACTGACCAACCATTATTCTTAAATACCTTTGTTTGTCATCATCAAAAAGGGGGAGGTTGTTGGAACAAAAATTGTTCACATCCCTTAGATTTTGATGATAAGAAAATACGTAAATAATAATTGGGTATACTAACATATATTCAAGTGTGCAGGATCATAAGCTTAAAATTCTACTCAGAATTAACCCTAATGAAATCATATGTGGAGATGCTAAAATAATAAAATTAGTGCGTCCACATATAATAAGCATTACGAACAAAAGAAATTAAATAAAAATATAACTTCAGATATCCATATAACATCAAATTAAACGTATGATCCAACATGTTCAAAACAAGTTCATCAAGCAAAACCTAATCTAGTGTAATTTAGTTACTCATAGTAATACACTAAAATACCAAGCAATCAGATGTAGATAGCATGTGAAATCCTTGAAGGTTTTGGCCCCAAATGACTTCCAATGCTCTCAAAATTGTCCTCCGAGTAACTTTTCCGTCACTTTTAGTAAAAAATGTAGAACCCCTAATTATATACCAGAAAAGCCTTTTTATAACGAAACAATGCGTCAAAATTTGTCCAATTTTTTAGTCCATCATGCCCATGATGCCCAGTATCGTGCGCGATGCAACTTCATCATGCCCAAGATGCCGTGCAAGAAATCCAGAAGCTTTCGTCTTTTTGTGCCCCCTTTTCCCAGCTTTTGCTATTTTCTCCATTTCTCTTCACTTGGTCAATCTTGGCTATTCTATGGCACTTTTGCTTCTTTTTTACTTGATATTTCACCAAAATCACTCCAAATACTCCTGAAAAACATGTAATGATAGAGTTTCATCACAACCATATACTTGTCCTCAAGTAACTTGCTTGCTACTGCACATTTCAACAGAAAACAAAATGCTACTATAACTAATGAACATCACATTTTTATTATTACCTGGTCATCACTTCTGCTCCTAGCTTCAATCGAGAAAATTTAGAAAAATACTTCCAAATAAACAAGTACTCAACCTGTCTCTCATCTCACTATAATTTCACTCATAATGATAGGGGAATTTCTCAATCAACATACAAAATATTTTATATTAAATTTGAAATATTTCTAAATAAGTCGATCAAAGTTGTTTAAACACACACTTTCTGAGGGGTTTATAGGTTGCATGAGACTTTATGTTAAGGTAGGATAATTTATGAGAGTAAGCTTAAATCTTTGGAGTTAGGTACCTAGTTTTTCTTATGTTATCAAATTCCCTTTCATAAAAATCTTTGCTTGTTATATCGGTATTAGAGATTCACATTCTATGGTCTTTTTCATTCTTATTATTTTACTTTTTCTCTCTTCATTTTTTAAAGAAGTTGTAATAACTTCTTTATTACTTTTTTACAATTTTTATTTTTATTTTTGATCAATTTCTCTAGTACCCCAATCCCAAACTTAAACTTTGTTCACTTCCAAGACTAACCCCAAATTTATTATTTTTCCTGCAACTAGGAAACTAAAATTTTTGAGGGTAGAAATATAACTACTAGAAATACATGGATTACTTGCGGATTTTCCTACAGTTTTGTCTGCGAATTCATATTGTTAAACATTGTTTCCTACGAAATATGAGGTAGCAGAAAATTCTGCAGGAATTCTTGAGACTTTACCTGCGATTTTTGATTTAAAAATAATATATGAATTTTCCTGCGATTTCTTTTGCAGGAAATAGTTATCCATTGAAACCTCAAAATCCTTTAGAAATTCTATGGCATGCTTATTTTTAGGTTTTTTTTCCTGATCTAATTTGAGCTAGAAATGCGTTTTGATGATTAATCACCAAACACTTTCTTCACATCGCAATCTATAAAATTTTTCATGAGTGTATCTTCAAGGTCTTAAAGATTTGTGTGTTTTGCATTTAACTTATTTACTGTTGCAGATCGTGATCAGAGTGGATAAAATCCAATTGCTATTTCTGCAGTGTGCCTGTGTATGTGTGTTTCAGAAAGTAGGTTGGAGTGATAAGGCAAGAAATTGGTATGTTGGTATCACTTGGTATGAATTTTAAGTTTCAATTTCTTCTCTAGTCAATTGTTTGCTTCTCATATTATTATTAACTATTTCAGCTAGGTGTTAAATTCTAGTGTGAGAACTTAGTCTCACTTGTTAATAGAGTAAATGTTGTGATCTCTTCTTGGTAACAAGTTTTTTAATCTATTGATCAGTCACTATTTATGCTAGACATTCCACTATTTAACCGTAAATAAGTCAGGTAAACTGTGTAAACTGAAGCATTTTTAGTTAGATATAAGCTCAATTCTATAATATTAAGTGTGTTGTTACTTATGAGTTTCTTGAGGATATTTTACACTTTTTGGTATGTTAGCAGGTAAAAAAACTAGTTTGGAATCTCAGGGAATCAAACGTCAGATGAGAAATTGAGCCCGAGCAAGAAAACGAAAGAAAAAATCGTTTTTTGGAGAACCTGCTGTCCATACGCGTATGGCCTTACATGATACGCGTATGGACCTTCCCAGTACGCGTAGCATACGTAAATGACCAGAGGGAAGGAAAATTCAGCCAAAAGACAAGCTTCTGGTGATACGCGTACCAGCCTGGGCAATACGCGTACCAGCCTGGGCAATACGCGTACCAGAGGCTGTGTTACGTGCAGTACGCGTTTGAAACTGGGCAATACGCGTATGGAGCACAAAATCAGGAAAAATCCAACTGAATAGCTATTAAGAGGCCAGACCACGATTTTCCGGGGGTTGGACGTTTTGGAGAGAAAAAAGACGCGTTTTGAGAGCTGGAGACTCGACGAATAGCAAAGGATTCATATGTTCAAGAGTTTTCCGACTATTGAAGATTGATGCCTCACGAAATTCTGTAATGACAACAATATTAATCTTTGTTTTTATTTCGATTATGAATAGCTAAACCCCCCATTGCTAGGGGGGTGACCCTGATTCTGAATGTGACAGATTTGATGTTTATGAATGCATTGATTATTTCTTCTGTTCCATTGATTTGTTCTTATTACCGTTCTTTATGCTTTATTCGTCGGACCAACGAATGATGATTATTATGAATAGTTTAAGCTGGACAGCGATTGTTCATTGATCTGGATAAGAACTTTGGATAGTAAAAATAACCTAGGACTAGGGATTTTCTATCTAACCGGTAATTCTTGATATTTGAATTCTTGAGTATGAATTTAATTATCTATGGACATAGTAATTAGGTTACATAATCAAAGGTCTTTTCACTAAGGACTTAGGAATAGATACCCTTGAGGACCGGAATTAATTTGACAGGAATATTGTCTAAGCCTTCATAAATTATATCTGTTACAGGAAGTTTCATTCACCGAACCCTAGCAATCTTCTCTCATTTGTATCTCGTTCAACCTTTTTACTTGTTTTATTTATTTGCAATTGGTAGTATAATTACCCACAACACAAAAACCAAAGGCTTTTGTCTAATTGAAACAATCTATCAACTCTGTATCGTCAAGCAGTCCTTGAGATCGACAAACGGGGAATTTCCCTTTTATTACTACAGTGAGAAAAATAGTACACTTGCTTTCTCCTCATGCTAATGTTGTTTGGTTGGCTTTCTTTTTTGTTGTGATTCTCATCATCAACTATGTACCTTTGAGTGCTTAATTTCTAGCTTTTTAAAGCTCCATTTACTTTATTTGTATTAGTTTCTTATTTTCTCTTAAAAAAAGAATTAATTAAAAAATGCATGATTTTTCGTTGATTTTTGGGATTGCAAGTGTTGTGTAAGTAATTTCTTTGTTCTCTTGACTAAATATTTGTGTTGTGATGTGGATGACTTTCTTTGCATTCCTAGTATTATAAAGTGGAATTGATTCTAAAGTATGCATAATTTGTGGTAGATCATTACCCTTGGTGAGAATTTGAGCCTTATAATAGATGAAATATAAATTTTCATTTATTTTTCTTTCTTGTGTGATTTCACTCATGTTTATTAGTTACTCTAGAACTTGACCCGATTCTTGTTGAAACTTTTTGTTTGCATGTGCACACTGGTATGATAAAGGCATCTTATTTTCGTTTTATTTTTAGCCACTTAGTCAAATAAGTCAACCTTGGAATTATCATCCTTGGTTTGAAGCTCCTTTGAGCCTATTTATTTCATTTTTTGTTTATAACTCAATACAAGTCTAAAAGGGAAAAAAATGTTATACCCTATTTGAGGGGATGAATGATTCTTGTTTGGAGTTTGTGTGTTGAATTATTATATTTGTGATATATTTTAAAACTTTGCAAAAAAAAGAAAGAAAAAAAATGAAGAAAAAAATGGAAGAAAAGTCATGTTCCTATCGTATTCCTTATGAAAAAAAATGAAAAGAAATAAAAAATAAAAAGAAAAGAGAAGAGAAAATGGTTATAAAGAATTTGAGGGAAAGTGAATCAAATACTGTTTAGTTCGACTCCCAGAGTCCCTTTCTATTCTCTTTAATCCTTTTAAATATTAGCTTAGTACCCCTTATGATTTTTCTCATCCTTACATTGCCATGTTACAATCCGAATAAAGTCATTTTGGTCTTTGTTTGCATGTATTTCAAATGTGAATTTTAGAGTCTGGTCAAGCTAATGGTAGTGCTAGCTTTCATGATATGCTTTGAGTGTAAATAGATAACCTAAACACTTGAGAGTTGAGAGAATTTTATCTTGTGAGGATCTTGCTACTTATGATGTATTCTTTGGTAAA